>NC_135536.1:41820411-41977911 GCF_045843805.1 Urocitellus parryii
GCTCTAGTCAGAGAATTCTATTCCTGTAAAACACTTATGTTTATTTCCCTGAAGAGCAGGATGATTCTGAGCAATATGAGTCTCAATTGCCAGAATGTTCTGACCTACACTAAAAACTGATGCCAATCCCAAACTCATTTTTTCTTCCTGCTTTGTCATTACTTCTGATGAAAAAAAAAAGAATTTGGGTACAGAATATTTGAGGCAAAATCTTAATAAAATTTTATTTAATTATGTTTAAATGGGATTGGAAAACTCCCCTAATTAATCCACAATTCTCTGTTTACTGGTAGCAAATAATTATAAGCTTTATGTTTTCCACTCCATAGAATAAAAAAAAAAAATACCCACCCTGTTAATTGACTACAGTGCAGACTATGTGTGATGATGTTTGCTTAAGGTACTGCAACTAGTTTGTGTGCTATGCAGGGGTCATCTAATGTGCTACACTTATCTTCAGAATATTTTAAAAGCCAAATCAATATCAAAAAACTGTTACTAGAAAATGGTTTTCTAAACAATGATTTTTTTAATAAAAATGCAACTGAAAACATCACCCTTTAAAAGCTATAAAAAAGATTTAGACCCAACATGTTATCAGCAACTATTGAAATATGAACTTATTTCTGTAATGAAATAGAATTCTAATTTAGGAAAAGTTCTATTTCTGAGTTTGTGCTGATTTTTTTTTAAGAAAATGATGATTTCCTCTCTGATCTCTACCATCCCATAAACTGAGGTATGAGATTTTGTTGTCTGAACCTAAATAACTGACTCCATTTCAGTTCTGGTGTCTCAAACCATCTGCTGCTAAATATGAGTCCACTTAAAAAATTCAAGTAAAAAAAAGCCAATATAGTAATATTTTGAAAACATTTAGCATCATTTACTAAAAATGTGGATGAGGGAGCAAAAATACTTGAAGAATGTATTGAAAAGCAACGCATCTGTTTAATGGCTCTTTCACGAATCCCCATCAGTTTGGCATTGTGGAGAAAATCGCTACTAACAGCAGTTCTGCATGTATTAACATTTTGCCCTCTTTTCAGCAATGTTTGCTCACTGTAGTTCTACAGTGGGGTAATAATAATGCTTATCTTATAGAATATTTTTTCTGTTACTTCTCAAAGTAATGCATGTATTCTAACCACAAATACATATATTCTGATCACAAATACAAATATGCATATATACATACAAATATATATATATATATATATATATATATACATAAATTTAACTAACCATACATTTTACTTGCTGTAGTTCTTGCTCTTACCTATTATTTAGGATTTTTTTTTTTGTTGCTGCTTTAGAGTCAGACAATTTTAATAACTGATTCATTAGGCATTGGGAGGAATCAAGGTAGTCTGAGGTTCCATTGTCTTCCAACATCTGCATTTTTACAAATGTGTCATATAAGTCATGCAAGTGATGCTGCACTTAGTTGAAACGCATCTTTTCAATAGTTTGTGAAATCTTGAAAACACTTGTTCCATATTTTTTTACTGTGCACTATTGCCAAATATTTGGATCTATTAGGATTGATAAATATGATTTACTTTATGAGTGAAGGAGGCAGAAATACATCCAATACAGAGAAAAACTAAAGTGGCAGGCCCATAAACGTAATTAATTTTGTATCTTGATGTTCTAAAGATTGTCTTTGTTCTATTGAATGCTAATTTTTATTGTACAGACTCTCAGAGATGGCATCTTAGAACCCGTGCTTTATGCATGTCTTCCTTTTGACACTGTTGGGGAAAATGTAGATTTGAAACTACTTCCCACTTCTTCTCTTCTTTAATCTTATTCACCCCACACTCTCTACTACATCCCCCAAATACTACCAAATATTGACTGACAGCTTGAAATCATCCTCAATCATATTTGTTCAATATGTTGGCTTTAAAAAAATTAGGAGCCCAAATCTTTCATCTAATATCATTGCTCAACAGACAGACAAATTTTTAACCAGAGCAAATTCAAGTACAGCTTTCAGACCAGTCAAACCCAGGAGACAGGCAGGAGGTCTGCCCTTCCCCAGCCGTTCTTCTGTCTGCATTAGCCGTTCTTGCTCAGGCTCCATCGACCTGTCAGAGCCATCACAGTGATTGACTGCCCCGGCAGATGTGCTGCTATAACAGGTAACTTGATCATCCAGACCCATCTGTCTCTAAGTCCTCTTCAATTCACACTTTGAAAAATATTAGAGGTTGGGAGGGGTTGAATTCTTTGTTGTGATTTTTTAAAAAGTAGGCTATCTGTATTATTTCACAAAAGGTTACCCTCTAGTAAGTGAATAGGAATACATAGCATCTGAGCTCTTTAGTGAGATGAGCTGTTTTCAGGGCATATTACTATCAACATTTTAAATTGGCCAACAAGATCTGGGAGAATTTGAAAACCTGATTTCCAAAACACAATCTGAAGTTAAGGACCAATTTTAAAGAAAGACCATGATAATAATAGAATGATGTTTCAAAGATAAGTTCCCGTATGAGTGAGACAGATGGGCTGTTTGTGCGTAGAGAGGGGAGGGGAATCTCAGCAATGAGAGCCATCCTGTGTCTTCTCTTCAGTGCCCGTAGCCTGGCAAGTGTTGTGACATCATTAAGCTGAATTGCTGATTTCCAATGGGTCTGGAACAAGAATGGGCAAGGGTAACTCAAGCTTCATGCTGAAACATAGTTAACTAATTTACTAGTGTCACTATTTCTGATAATTACTTTTCACCAAAATATTTTGCTGTGCTTGTGTGCAGAGGATTTCATTCTACAAGTCAACACCCTAAGTGTGGAGCTGTTCAGGATCTATCAACAGCTTCTATTAGAGAGAATGTAATCTTGGTGAGATCAGTGGCTAACACTTTTCTATTTCTCAGTAAAGTCTATTGCCTACTCACTATCAAGGGATGAACATTGGCTGGGAATGACATGGTTCGATATCTGAGGGAAGTGACACACTGGAGCAAGCAAAACAAGGTAAAGGGAATGACAACTGACAAAAAAATCAAGTGAACTGATTTTTTTTTTTTTCAAATGAGAGGGTACAAAAATGTACCAAGTGTGCACACAAACAATGATTCTTGCAGAGCCTGATGAAATAAATGAGAGTGAAGGAAGATTTAGACAAGAGTAGCATTCCTTAAAGAACACCTTTGCAGTTCTTTTGTGTGCCAGCCCATGCTCATGCAATTTGCCCTGGAATTAGAATATGCTAGTATTCATATTATTTCTCCATTTAATAAATAAGTTAATAATACATTTCCAATGGTTCTTTTTCTTGGCCAAGGTATCTATATTCTATTAATAGTTTGCCACTTTTGTCTACTGATCAAGTTCTATGTTTTTCTTAAGACCTTTCGTGAAAATGAATATTTTTTCCCTTTAGATAAGAAACAGAAAATATAACATTTGGACGTTTTTAAAAAAATAGCAATACTGATTTTTTTTACTTTTGTCGGGGGGGGGGGGTGCCGACCCAAGGGAGGTTCCATTTTGCTTTTGATATTGCTTGAAAAAGCAGAGTGACAAGCAGTTGCTTGGTTTGAGAAAAGCTACTGAAAGCTTTTAAGAGTTATTTATCCCATAAAGTTTTGGCTAATTAATTGGGTTTAACAGTGTGAACTCCTCTCCTCTATTCTTCCACTTCTACCCCAAAGTGAAAAAAGGCACATATTTGAAACTCAAATGTACCCCAAATTTAGTAGGAACTAAGAACATGATATTACAGTTGGGGGGTGGGGATCAACTTGTGCCCTGATAGAAATTATTTTTAAGTGATATTTTTTAAATAATCACAAAATTAACTAAAGGAGAAGAGGCCAGTATTTTGTTAGTGTTTGTCCTTGTATCCTGTGCAGTTCCTTGCTCTGGGTCCTTTCAGACGAAATGGTTTTTCCAAGCTGCACAGATCTGCAGTACTAGCACGCCACAGAATCAGAGATGTAAGTATTCCTGATATGGAACCAGAGATTCTTTTTTAAACTCTTACATTTTCATCTACTTCACATCATATAACTCACATTCTTAAAAAACGACTGAAGACTTTTCTTATTTCCATGTGGTTCCTGCTTTCTAAATTCTGTTGCTTGTTTTCTCCTGGAGTTCTAAATGTTGCTTTAACATCTTTAGGTGTGATATAGATAGATTTAGAGTGATGTAGTTAGCAAGTCTCAAGCTGCAGCTTTTAAATATACTTGAAAGCCTTCTTTTGGAGGAAAACAAGGCACTCTGAGGGGAAAGTTACACTTTATTTTGGAGGCATCTCTTGCAACTTTTCTTTTCAAAGGTGCTAAATTTACTATGACTATCAACACATGTATGTAATTAATCTTCTATCATACAAGCCTTTTCATGTACAGTTCATCAAAGCTAGATTATCCTCTGAACAGCATAAATACTGAATTTTTTAAAAGGGAGAATAAGGTCTATTTACCAAATCAAATTCAGCTGAATGTTTGAGAAAGTGTCCTTTTTCATAAGGTTTATACCATATGATGTGTTGATCTTCTTGGGCACAATTTGACTCTGTGTTCTACCATGTAACCATAGGCCTGCATTCATCTCAACCCTGCCCTTGTAACATTTTTTTTTTCAACTAATTATATCCATAGAAAGAGTTCAGTGTAAATACGGTTTTAGCAGTTTATAACAAGAAAAGTGGCTTCCACTTATTTTAAGTTCAAGTTCTCTATCTTCAATTACTGTTAGCAAGCACTCCACCTACTGGTTTACGGGATGCCAAGCAAGCAGTGCTAGATGTGAAGCACATCGGCTGTAGCACAAGATATTTTCAACTCTGGGGGCAGAACCCGACCTCGGCTTCAGGATCCTCAGCTGGGGTCAGTCATGACTCCAACTTGCAGTTCAGCAGTCAGGATGATTCTTGGTATTTTTCTGGGCTAAATGGCAACCTAATTGTGAGGAAGCTTTTCAACATCAGTTTCATGTATGAGGGTAGGATGGTCCACTGAAAAGTCAATTTTCGTAACCATAAAGAAAAAAAAAAGGTGGAAAAATCACATTACAGAGCCTCAGATGCCATTTATAGACATCTACAGCGAATACGGAGGTGCATAAGCATAGATATAAAAAAGTACTTTTGTGCAAAAATTAATAAAGAAAATATAGGATGTTTACTTTTGTAATGAGTAAGAATTATAGACATGCATATAGTCATATGAATTTCTTTCCCACCAGTATACCATTTTTAAAGATGTAACAGTACAGTAGCAATGGAAAAACTGATGCTTGAAAAATTCCTTTAACCATTGCCACCCACCCCATGAACTTTTTAGTTTAGTAGTCTTAGTAATGACTAATTATATAACAGACAAAGAGAGATTCATATTAGTTATTATGGTGAAATCAAGAGAAATTGAACCAGCTCTGTTCTACAGTGTCAACATAAGGTATAAATCATAACCTTCTGCCCACCCCACCCACCACTGTCCATCTTGACATCTCTTTTGAAGAATAACTTACTCTATAATTATTGCCACTGTGCCCATATTATGGTATGTTTGAAATGTGGCAATAAACAATATGGCAATTAATGTGAAATAATACAAGAGCAAATCAAGGCACATGGGCTAGATATAGAGGCAAAGCAGCAGGGATATTGAAAATACCCTTAATAGGCTGTTGGGTAGAAATGCTTTTCCTCATATTGTCTCAGGGTGTTATTGTGAGTAGAGCTGGAAAAAAAATGTTGAAGGGAGAATATCTAACTACATGAAAGGTTTCTTGGGGTCGACTGTATTTTATCACCAACTTTCCATCTTCTCTAGGATTAATGAAGAATTATAATACATTTTCAATAGCAGGGGAAGGTCTTCTGACTTCAGAAATTCTTTCAGCTTGCAGCAAAACCAGCACACAATATGGCATTAAGTAATAGAACCTATTCTGGGTTGATGAATACTTGTGCACTGATGCTGGAATAGCTTTATGACTGCTTTAGTAAGAGCCCAAGAGAACTGCATCCCAGATGCATGAATTTCTCTTTTGGCTTTGTAAAGGAAGTTTTCACAGTTAAGGGGGAAAAAAAATCAGTTCCATTAAGCATTTACCCTGCAAAACAGAGATTGAGGAATCTTAGCACATGACGACACAACAAAATTTACCTGACCCTTCCAAGCTAAGGAAAACAAGACAGAAGGTCCTCTTGAGAGGCTGTATCATATATATGTTCAGAGCCTGTGCTGCCCATATGTTCAATAGGACTGTTGAATCTCAAAGTTATAATAATTTGCAACGAGGTGCCAGAACCAATTATTAAATATCATATGATCCAACAGAGATGAAATAAAAATATACAGGGTCGATTTTACTGGCTTTGACTATAAGGCATTTAAAGTACTTTGAATTTACAGTTTAACTTGAGGGCTGTATTAACGACATCCTTATGCTAGAATTTTGTTCCCAGCCGAATATCATAAGCTAAATGCAGATGGCACACTTTTCCAAGGACAAAGGGAGTCTTGGCCTTATCCTTTCTTTTTGATTTGTATATCAACTCAGGAAAAGGAGATATGCTATTATGATATCCTCCACTAATGTAAACCTTTATTCAAAAGCGCAAGTGACAGCCAAAAGTACAATTCAAGTGAGAAAAAAGGTAGTGTGCGATAGTATCACAGAATGATACAGTCTCAGCCAAGTCGCTGCCTATAGTGTGGAAAAAGGAGACTCTCAGTCTTCAGTGTAAACAGTCATAATTTATTTACATGACATCTCTAAAACATGAATGAGTGGATGTTTTAAATATGGGTTCTGATCTCCAAACTGAGGTCAGTTCTATCTCCCTGATTGCTGTGATTCCACCCTCAGGGAAATCCTGGAAATGAGGATTGGTGGTTTGCCACCAGCAAAGCAAGACATCCATAAGACAAGCTTCTTCCTGCTACTAGTATTTCAAAAGCTCTACTGAGGGTTTCAGTCAAGTCCCCAGAATCAAAGCAAGATTGTTCTACCTTAGTACCATGTTGCTGGAAGGACACTGCCTCTCTGAAGGGATCTCCTGGAGACTCCAAGTTGGAAACCTAGTTCCCTCTCCAATCTGAGCATAGTGTGTCTGCTGAATCCTGAGTTGATCACTGGGGGAGGCTGCAGTCTGGCTTCCCTGAGACACCAGAGCACTGCAAGCACAGGACCATGTTTGCCTGTGTATGTTTACAGCACCTGTCAGTCGATACATGAGAAACAAGAAGAGTCTTGTAAACTGATCCCCTCTTTTGCTGAATATTTAATGCAGTCCACTAGCAAGAAAAGCACAAACATTCCACTTTTCCAATGCCTGTCTTCCATGCCCTCTTCTGATATTCTCTGGGGAGAGGTGGGTTTCAATCTTGGTTAGGGCAAGTACCCATTTGCTTCAGAATCTTCACATTCTTGTCTCAGCTTCCTTCCTGTCTCCTAAAATGAAATTTATTTTATTTTAGCCACCTCTGAGCAGACTTGTGTGTATATATTTTCAGAGAAATTGGATTTTCCATATGGATTTTTAAATCAGTTTTCAGATCAAGTTCAGAAATATGTAAACTGTTGTGTTGTTGGACCAGGAAGGAGCAGAAGATATCACTCAGATCAAGAATACCCAGTGCTATAGAGTGATCTTTAAATGGGAAAACTAGTCAGTAAGTCAATTAAAGTGGCAATAATGGGAAAACAAGAGCCCATTCCAAGAGCAATTGCAAGACATTTAACTCAAGGCAAGTTGCATTATACATTTTTATTAAATTGAGGCTATATTCACACTTATTGTGGTTTGAAATGTGAACCAATATTTTCTATCTTTGGTTTCCTTGCTTTAAGATCTCTTAATGTGTGTAAGATGTAATTCATAATATCATATGACTGTTTTAAGTTTGAGAGTTACTGTCTCCAAAGTTATAATTTAATTTAAATTGACAAATGCCCATTAAACTACTGTGTTCTCTCATAAAACAATATCTGACCTAAGATGAGTGTAACAAGACCCTGGTATTCCTAAAACTCTTGATTCTTTGTCATTTTAACCTTATTTACAATGTAACACATCCAGTGTTAAAGAGCACTATCATTTAGCACAACATAAAGTATTAGCTTTCAAAGATGTATTCAAATCCTACTTAAAGCTTAGACCTGCTGTTTTTTTTCCCAATGACCTTTATAATGAGGAAAAGAGAAAAAGATTAAGATCCTAGCCAAAAATAAAAAAAGATGTGTGTATATATGTATATGTATACATATATATATAATGTTTTATATATATATATATACTCAAATCTTTCTGAAAGGCATGTAAAAATAATATTAGTAACACTTAAAGTAGTTTGTAGATCTACAAACATGAATCTTGGGAGAGAGGGACCAGAGAACTTCTGTGAATCTAACATGCGTAATGGAATGGTAGAAAGGAACTTCACGCACTTTTCCAATGGAGATCTCCACATTGAGAGTGAAGATTATGCCAAATACCAACAAGAAATAAAACAGTGAAGAAGGAAATTGTATTTAAACCCTCATCTGAACAATCACACCATGGTGGTTGGGGTAGTGCAGAACTCCGCAGCAAGGTCTTGGGAACCACAGTGTGTCAATATATGAATTTTCTAATAGTTCATTTTTATCATACCTCTTCTCCAGGTTACACTGAAGTGTCTGACTTCCCTTCAAGCTATCCATTGCATTCCTCCTGGCAGGTAATCAGCCATGAACAAAAAGATTTATAGGTGTGAAAAGGGTTAGGATAAAACATTAAAGAATGGCATGTGTTTCTGTCACTTCATGTCATATTTTAATATTAATAACAGTTTTCATATAGTTACTTCTTACCCCAGGACACATTGACACATGAGACTATTTTTTAGTACATGATGTCTCTGAATTCTTCAACAACTTTGTGAGATATTTTTCTGTCCCTTTTTGTTTGTTTATTGTTATGGCAGTGTTGGAGATTGAACCCAGGATCTTAAGCACGCTAAACCTGAACTCTGTCACTGAGCTACACCCCTAGACCTCAGATTTCTCTTATAGGAAACAGGGTCTCACTTTGCAGCCCTAGTTGGCCTTAAACTCATGACCCTCCTGTCTCAGCCTTCTGAGTATCTGGGACTATAGGCACATGCCATCATACCTGGCTTTCATGCCAGTTTTTCAGATGAGGTAGTTGATGCTCAAGAAGACTAAGGGAGTTGAGGTAGGTCATGAGTCTAGTAATGAAATTCAGGTTCTTACACAAATATGTCAAAATTCCAAGCTCCTATTCTACTTCTTTTCTAAATATTAGCTTTTATGAATCAACCACTTGATATTGAAATTAGAGATGGCACATGATTTACTCTCCAGATGTCACAATTTGATAACCCTAAATTTTGAGGATAAAGTGAATTAATGTTAGCACAGCATATACTACATAGAAGCTGGTCAAAAACATCTGGTATTATTATCATTATTGTCAAAGCCTCATGAAAAGGTGGACCTAAATTTTATTGTACATATACTAGAAAGTACCTCAAGAAAAAAAAAAATTGTGTCCAGGAGGAAAAAACAACAACAACAACAACAAACTTTTAATGATCTTACCCTAAGCATATATTTTTATTTTGTCTAGCACACTTTCATCCCCAAACTCTGAAGAATCATGTGATGAGATTTGTCCTGATTAGGTTGAATAAGTAGGAAAACAAAAAGCAACATTTTTTTTTTTTTGCTTCTACCAATATCTTACTCATAAAAGGAATTTGAAGCACCACTTTGTCAATGAAACATTAAGTTCAAGGACTACAGGCAACAAGGATTTATAATCCTTTAACAGGGAATAATTTGTTTCCACCAAGAAATTATCTAATTCTGCCTTCTCCTGTATGTGTCTCATTAATACCATCAGAGTCCAGTGACTCATTGAGCAAGAATATTTTGTCATACCTGAGATCACTGCAGATCTCTCAACGTAACAGAAGCTCAATTGGCACTGTATTTAATTAAGATCATTCTATAATTTAAGTACACAAACATTTTCACAATTACTTAATTTGTGGGAATTTTTTTTGCAAGCAGAATTTACATTTTCCAAATTAATATTCTTTTTTAAGTTAAAAATGTTTAAAAGAATGTTCATCTAAGTAATAAATGTTGTCACTAACTGAGCAAACTAAACATTTATAACGTGAAAAATCTTGGATTGGAATTTCCAAATCACAAGCAAGAACTATTTTTTTGTGTTCAAGACCAAATGAAGGTCCATACCATATAACTATGATTACTAGAAAATCTCAAATATCTAATATCACTGGTAATAATGAAGATACTTATGTCAATGACAGAATGATAGTTAGCAAGAATTTTACTTTTGACCAAATTAAAGACATTGTCATTTTTTTTCAAAATTTAAGATATTACTAAAAATTGTTTTTGCTTCATTTCCCCTTCCCATACCAACCACAACATAACAAATGTAAGGCCATATAATGCTTGGGGTTTGTACTGGAATATCTGGGGTTTTTTGTGACTTGATTAGTATAAGTTAATCAGTAAACAAAATAATTTGATTAGATATGGCATTTCACATAATAATCAGTAAATTTTTATCTAAATGACCTTGAATCCTCATAAAACTCTAGCTGTACAGATAAATCAACATAGGTATTATCTTTAAGGAGATTTTTTGGTTTTTTTTGTTTTTTTTTTACTTTGTGGGTGCTCATACGATTGTGCAATTTCAAAGACCTCTGTTAATTTAGAGCACAGGTAAGGTATGCAAAACATGCTCTTTTATTTATCAATAGTTGGTCTAGTTGTCACATGGCTATAAAGTGAAAAAGTAAATTGATTAGCTGACATCCATATCTGTACCCCTATCTTAATCTACACTTTCAGATGTTTGGGACACATAAAAACACCTTTATCTGCTTGACTTCTGGGTTGAAATGAATTAATCAATTGAGAAGATTTTACAATGGCTACAAGAGCAAATAGGGTAATAAAATATGAGTCATTTTTTATAATACAAGAACTGGATAGTTATTAAAATTAGACCATATATTTTGCAACACTAATAGCTCATGTTGTTGAAAATGTATGCCTTACATTCCTAAAAAATAGGAAAGCTTGTAGTCTTTTAAAAATTTATTGTATTATATAGGTTTTATGGAGTTAATTTCATATTGATTAATAAACTGCTTAATAATATTCAATAAATGAAAAAGTCTAAATCCATACTTATACCATATATGCAAATTTATGTGTATACATTTATTATGAGAATACACAAATATGTATGCATACACTGGTACCTAGCTTAATATCTGGCATTTAGTTGGCACTCAATATTCATTTACTGAATTAATAAATAAATGTATGATATTATATAATTCAATAAACACTTATTTCTTAAATGTAAAATATTTTTTAAGTATAAACATTGATTAATATCCAGGAAGCCAAATGAGTGTTGCCTTTTTAAAAAAAAATGGTGCATAGTAATTATGTAGAATGGTGATTTTCATTGTAGCATATTCTTACAAGTATGTAACATACTTTGATCAATTTCATGTCCCAGTACTTGCAATACCCTCCCCCACCAACCCATTCCCTTCTTCTACTCTACTAGCCTCACTTTTATTTTCATGAGTTACCTTTTTTCCCTTATTTCTCTGTGGTAGATTTGCCTTTTGACTTTAACCCTCTCAATTATGTGTCATTGGAATACCAAGTATAAATACAGTTATTTCTTATTTTTAATAATTAATTTTATCAGAAGTATATTGTATGCTCCTTTTGCTAGAAACCTAATATAAGTGGCAATCTATTTATTTTTAAGAAGAAAGAAAAGATGTGATCAATTTCACCCTGACTCTAAATCTAGTGTGATAATCTCCAGTGGTCCATTTCTTCAGGGGATCCATTTGCCTTACTGTTACTCTAGATTACATAAAAGGTAATCAATGCATATTAATTCCAAACAACAGATCCCCTGAAAAAAAATCAATAAGAAATATCATTTTCAATGCCATTTAATTTACATGATTTGACTATCCAACTATTCTACAGTTGTTTTGTTTTTATTCAATGAATTGAATGCTGTATTTTGTTTTCAACAGATGTGACTTTGCACTGGAGAACAATTTATGCATTTGGCTTAGAATTTTAAATGAACATACTCTCTAATGATTTGCCCAGTATAAGCAATCACTTTTAAAAGTGGTACTGAAAGGAAGAAAAAATACTTAAAGGATCAGTTACATTGAAAATGATGAAATCAATAAAAATATTTTCTCCATGATTCTTTCTCTCTGATAAGCAAAATCTTTGCTTAAAAGCCACATTAAAATTTAATCACAATCTGTGTGCTTTAGCAATTGATAATTTCTGGACAGCTGTCTTCTTGCTTTGTTTAAGTCTTGTGTTCCTTCTGTTTAACTTATGCCTTTTAATAGCTGGATTAAATACGTTTGGTTTTAAAATATATTATCAGGCTATATCGTGTTTTATCATCTTCCAATGGTAGCTTATGATTTTATATTTCTTTATGACAATATGAAAGCTGGATTGAAGATCTCATGGGCAGTTAAACTACTGGAAATTTTGACTAGTTCTATAATCTTGTTTTGACTTTAATTTTTTTTCAAGTTTATGTGAATAGATAATCATTGGTGCAAATGATCTTAAAAGAAGTCCTTCAGTTTTAGACCATGAGCTAGAATCTCCTCTAATTCAGTGTTGTTTACCTGGTACTTGGTATTTTTGTCTGCCATGTATTGAATGCTGAAAATATATGTGCTGAGTGATTCAACAAATAATTCTGAAAGAGATTTTCCTACAGATTTTTTTAAAATCATTGTTAGCTCTAAGAATCATCTCAGCTGTGGCAATTGAATATATCCGACATTCTCGATATTTAAAGTGATAGATGATCACTTAAGTATCAGTACTTCATCATTTAGCACAGATTATGTAACAGCCAGTTCAGCAATTATTGCTATTCCATAGTTCTTCTCTCTGTGTGTTTCAAAGAAAGAGAATAAAGAAAGATTATCTTTCAAAGTACTTCCTCTGATTACATTGCTTCTCTCTAATCACCTAACATGACTGCTCAGACTTGGAGTGATAATGTCATATTTATTATAGAATGACTATTTAAAGGAATCAATACGTTCAATGTTAGGCTATGCATTTAGGTTTTTGAAGACTAAAATAGCTGACATAGTGGTCATATTATATTGCTTTGTGGTAAAATATTTTTATTATGTTATTTTAAGGTACTCAACTCAATCAATAAGGTTAACTGCATTTATCAGCATTAAGACCAATAAAATTTGTACCTATTCAATGGCATAATTTATGTGCTGGTATTTACTTTTATCTTTGCATCAGATGCTAATTAATTAAATACTTCTGCTGAAACTAATAAATAAGTAATAATTAGATAAACACATTGCAAAAACATAATTCAAAAGAAGCAGATTGAAGTGACTTGGGAATATAAGTAGCCATATAGTATGTCAATTAAGAGAAAAACTGAAATATTCCAAATATGTCCACAATATGTCCAAATATGTCTGCAATATGTCCAAATATATGCACAATATTGCAAAATTTAAAATAGTGCATATTTTAACATATATAGAATGTATAACATGGACATTTAAGGTAGTTACCTGAAAATTAAAAAATTATTGGTAATGTCAATTTGAAGGTATAATTTATGTGAAAATTAATCAAGTGAAAACATGTTCTTTAGATAACAGAATTTTGATATGTATAAATTATATGACAGGTAAATTATTCAAGTATAAGTGGGTACTTGATTCCCTTAAATAATATTACTTTTTTTAAGGTTGGAGGGTATTGGAATAAGCATGTCTTAAAATGATGTGGCACAGCCACGTGCGCACTATGTCCCATTCTTAACATTGAAAATTTTCCTCATAAAGAAATGTAAGAATGCATGTTAGAAAGCAGGCAGAAAATGAAGTTTCATTTCCCTTGAAAGTATAATCTCCACAAGTTACTGATGTCAGGGTTGTTTTTATCTTTATTCTCTCATCATCATCATTGTTTTTAGTGTTTTATATTCCAGTCTGTTATGTTTAAATGTTCAGGAACTAAAACTGCTTTTATAAAGTAACTCTAGAAAACTATAAAAATCACAAATCCTTCCAGGGAATTAATCTGAAATAAAATCATTTTAACACTTTTTTTCCCCTCAGTAATTTTTAAAAGCATTTTTTTCTAAGATCAGATTTTGACACTATCCTTTTTTTTTAAACACTCTGATGTGACTCCTCCTATTATTAAACTTTATGGTTTAAAAAGTCTTTCTTATTTTACTGCCTCTAACATATTAGGTTCCTTTTTAAAGAAAAGGTGAACATATTAGCATTATATAAAATGTTAAAATGACAAAGAGTTAAACTAAGAATTTCAGATGAATACTCTAGCAGTTTGCCATTCTGACAGCAAAAGCCAAGCTAGTGCTTAAAAAAATGCAAGTTTGAAAAATGCAAATGGTGTTATCCAAATATGCAGCCATATGTCCATAATACACACATTTTTGGGGAAAAATTTTTGTAAAGATTTCTATCACAGAATTGTATCTCAAAATGGTGGGAGTCTTGTTTTTTTATATTGTGTTATCATGAAGATGGTAAGATATTGAAATTAAGTTTTAAAATCTTCTATATATATTATAGTGGAAAATACATTATTTTTGCATTTTCACAGAAATTTGGCTCTGAGTTTTAATAATCCATTTTGAGTAAGTGCTCTACTTCATTTACAATATAGTTAGCAATATTGTCCAAAATATCCAGATTTTAGTCATAAAATTTTCTGTTCAGACAAGTAAAGTTTTAAACAATTTCTTCAATCAAGTTAACAGTTCTTGGAATTCAATGTCTATTACTAAGGAAAGAGTATAATTAGTCTGGGTACTGTTAAGCTGTGAAATTTGGATAACCTTTAAGCAACTTTGCTCTGTTGATCACAGCATCAATAACAATAGGAAAGTGGAAGCCAAATGCAAGTAGTGAAACCTCCAACAGGAAAATATCAATTAATCTTTTTCAATAGAGTTGAAGTATGGGTAATCCTCTCATTAAATAGTTTGAACCTTTTTCCAAGTAAACAAAGGAGGGATAATGAGTGACGCTGGTCTGACTTGTTTACATGGAGAATCTTCAAGAGGCTTAGGCATAACCTCTCAAGACAGAGGTCTTCTTAGCCACTGGTCACTAATTACCCTCTTTTAAAGGTATTTGTGTAAGCAAAGAGACCTTGTTTTCAGACTTAACCTGAGAATACTATTTAAAGTGCTAATATTTTATTCTTAATCCAATATATTAAGAAGAGTTAACATCTATGGGATCCTCTCCAATCCCCACCTCCCCCCAAAAACAGAAAAAAATATTTCCAATATATATTTAAATACAAGTTAATTTTTTTTGCAATTCCTATTAAAACAGCTATTTCTGTTATAAAAAAATCGTTCATGTCTAACTGATGCAGACAGAATCTAACTATGGATCGAACTAATTCAGCACCCTCCGACCTCCAATTTCTGTGAAAATACTGGGTTGGAAGAAAGAAGAGAGGACTGGAATTAACATCTGCTGTGTCATCTGCCAACCAGTTTGCCCTTGATATTTAAGCAATATGAAAGTAAATACATTCTTTAGTCCACTTCTCACAATGCAAGTGTCATTTAAAAATCACTTGATGCTTTCAAATTTCTGTATATACTAGCACCAATTGTCGTTAATTACCATTGCAAGCATCTGTGATGTACCAGGTATGTGTCTACAGGGGATCTAACAGAAGAGAATTTTAACATCCTATTTAAGCAAGGCCCACATTTCATACCGTGCTTATTTATAGCATCAGCAGCTCAGTGAGCTTATTTGTTACTGAATATTTATTAATGAAATTAATACCAGTAACTGTTCTATCTGCAAGGTTGCAAATTCTAAAGCTTCCTCTCTGTAAAAAGTTGGAATTACTGAACACAGAACAAAAACTTTTGGTAAAGAGGTAGTCAAAATTATGAATAAAAGACAAAAGAGAGAATATTCATAAATATTTAACCCTAGTAAAACAGTGTCTGTTTTTTGTTTTTCCTGCCAAGTCATTTACAACAATCCCCATGTACAGTACTATTTTCCCCTGGATTCTGCTCTGGGAATAAAAACATGGGAAATGTAAGAGTGCTACTTGAAGAGCTCAGCACAAAGGAAAGTTCCACATTTTCATGCCTATAATCTGTGATTTCTATTTTCTTTATATCTGAAAACATCATCATATATATTGAAGCAAAATTTTATTATTTAATATAATATAGAATATAATTAAGCCATGCATACATATAACTTATACATTTATTGATTCTTAGACATCTATTATATTCTTGAGGATACAACTTACATAAATTGAGAAGAAAATTTAGACAAGTCTATGGCTTTGTCAATTCTGTCCACTGTTTTAGAAACACCTTATCTTGAATTTTATTATCAGAACTTGTTACTATTCCATTTGAATGTTTTATATGCCATATAAAAAAAGTTTTAAAATATGTATATTTTTAAATCCAGATACAACTATGTAAGTGCAGACAAGTCTCTAAATTACAGTTTTCTTATGAATAATTTAGAGAAATTTTATCAAAATATTACTAAAAATAATTTAAGCTCAATGATTTTTTGAATGCAGTGCCGATATTAAGATGGGCGAAATATATTATCACTTATTCTTATTTATCTTAATATTTCCCAAAAATTTCTTAATATACTATTGATGAAACTCTTGTCTTATTCTAATAAAACTTTAGAAAAAATAAAAATAAATGTGTGTGCACAGATCTAGTGGATATTGTATGAAAAAACACATGAATTGATTATGACTCCAGGACAAAATATAATT
Organism: Urocitellus parryii; assembly: GCF_045843805.1. Classification (NCBI taxonomy): domain Eukaryota; kingdom Metazoa; phylum Chordata; class Mammalia; order Rodentia; family Sciuridae; genus Urocitellus; species Urocitellus parryii. Next base: position 41,837,313 of record NC_135536.1, read on the forward strand.
GGTTTTTGATAAAACACATGCATGCGATGCCTTGCCCTTAGAGTAGTGTGGTTCATAGTTAAGAAGAGAATGAGTTATTTGTAGTGACACAAAAGCTCATTGTGTGTAGGAAACCTTAGTCAAAGTTTACTTTTGTTATGCTTTGTGTGGATGATGAAATTCCACAGCATCTAAACATGAAAAACATCGTACTTATTAAAATCACACACAAAATATCCTTCTGCCCTTATGCTTGTTTATTTTTCCAAGTTTCTGTTTGTTAGAGATTGTCTATTATTGGAAAATTAATTTAGAGATGCATTTACACCTACACAGTCACCCATTTGATTTCCAGATAGTGTGGAACAGCTCACTGTTGGTTAAATGAGAGGTGTGTTGGCCAATTAGCATATACTTGGGTTTAGTTGATTTGCATATTTCTGTATCTATTACTGGAAGCTACATTTTATGCCACTCAAAACTTCATTATCTGGTGAGAGTTTGTGTTATAGCAATTATTATAATTAAGAAAGACTATTTTATAACAAATATTAGTTATGTTCACTCTTTTAAATTATACTTTTCTTGTATTTGTGTTTCTTAAGAAGGTATCTGACCTCCAAGAATATCAGTAGGTTTAACTATTGCTTTTTAGTATATATTATAGAAAGTTATATTATTATAAGACAGAGAATATATTCAGTATATTTGATATATGATTGAATGGAAAAATTATGAGTTTCAAATGCATTTCACAGATTAGGATGTTTTATAATTGTTAGCATGATCTGACAACTAAACAGAGGCAATTTTATCATCTTCTTGTTTATATTATCTGTAATGCAAAACACAGCTTCACAATATTCAGAAGAATCTTGGTACTTGCCAAGTATATTTCCCCAATGACACTCACAAATACAATATTTTTATCTTATAATCATGCCATGTGACGTAAAATCTTAAAAAATATGTCTATCCTACTCGCTTAGGCTCATATGTCTCAGAATAGAAAAAATACATTTTATGCATCATCTACCAACAGGTCAGACCTTATTAAAACAAAATAGAATTATACTATTTCTTTGGGATTGGCAATGTTTTCCAAAATATGGCAAGAAGGTGTCAAAGTAACAGAAAATTGCTCATTGTTCTGAATTAGATTATTACAAATTGTTCACCACCATCACAACACACACACACACACACAAGGTCCACAGCTCAACCTATGCACTAGCCAATCTGATCTGCCAGTGATGCAGGGAGGCTGTCAGTTCCACAAAGGGAAGATGGAAGGCTGGTCTGTACACAGAAACAAGCTCATTAATTACCTCAAGAGTATTAGTAGGAACATAAAATCAATGCTCTGATTTTATCACAGTCAGTCTCCTAGACAGCTTTGACAAACCTAAGAGTTGAGACTTATAATTATTTTAGCTTCATCTTTTAAAGAAGGGAGGATGAGAGAACTCTGTGATGGACCACATTTAGGAAGAGCCTTCTTTGTAGGGTTCTTAGCTCCTTGCCTTTTTTTGATGTGAGGAAAGAATAAATTCATAGTGTTTCAATCCCTGCTCTCTTTGCTTTGAGTGAGGGGGAATAAAACATTTCAACTAAGCAGAGAAAGAAAAGTCACAAATGAGTCACTAAGTGGAATAAAATCTGTGCTTTCATTAAAACTTTCTGTGACTCATCGATATATTTTTTCTCCTCCACATTATACCATGCTAAAGTCACTGCCTTAGTCACTCAATCAAGGAAGAATTGCATTTGAGTTCATTTCTAAAAATGAAATCATAAGATTTCCATGAGTGAAAAATTATGAACTATATTAACTCAGTTAGCATTCATCCCAAACAAGGCAGTGAAGAAAACTGATTTGTGACTGTCAACGTCACTAGAATTCAAATATATATGCAATTTCTAGGCTTTTTTTTTTCATTCCAATTTGGTAGGAAAAGGTACATTCTTCAATTCCATGATTTCCAAAATTTTTGAAATTTTTCTTACAAACACAGTTAATTCTTAGGATCTGACTTAGTAGTTTTAGAATAGGGAAAAGGCAATAAAAATAAGCAGAAATCAATGTGTTGGTATTTATAAAAAACAAACACCCACAAAAACCTATGAAGTTTTATTTGTGTTTTTGTAAATAACAAGAGCATCTACATGTGTTGCTGACTGTCATACAGTACCTGTTGATATCTTTTAATTTGTGTTAGAACCCACAAACCTTGGAACAGTAAAGTATAAAAATGATCTATTCATCCATATGTATATTTATGTGTGTATATATATACACACATATATGTACAGAGATTATATTAAATATAAAATAATAAGCAAAAATAAATAATAATGTAAAATAACAAGAATATCTTGTGAAAGCTCAGAAAATTAGCAGGATTTTCCATTGCCAGATTTTAAGATCCAAAGAAAGGGTGGATAAAATGAAAATTAGTCTTTAAGTCAAATAGACTACTTTCCTTTATATATCACTCTTAGATTCATGTCTGTTTGGGGCTTTGGAGAAACTATTTATTATAAGAAAGTGCAAGACTCTCTAAAATTGTAACCAAAAAATTAATACTTAATACATTGTAGGTAAAACAGTTACATTGAATAGAAAAATTCATATCCAACTCTAAATTTAAGTCTATAGACATTTTTATAGATGTTGTTGTTGTTCACCGAAAATATGCCAGTGTGATATGTCAAGATCATTGTATTTTCTTGAGCAACTAATAAAAAAAAAGAAAATATGCCAGTGTAATTTTTGTGTCTAATGGATGTCTTTTGACATAAATTTTGAGAAGATATAGTATTGAAATTTGTCTGTAAATTGGTCATATTACTTAATACAGTTTTGGGTCTGATGGGTTAACTAAAGTATTTCTTCGATGCTTAGTTGGGATGAAAATTTTCATCATGGAGTCAAGAACCCGCATGCTTTAGATGTTCATTCTTAAACAGCCTTTGATACTTGAAGGAAGTTCAGTGAATAAGACTTTGGAAACTCAAGTCTCTGAAAAGGATGATCACATCTTCAAAGTTCAGAAAGTGCTATCATTTTGACCTTTGTCACAGAGGAGGAAATGAAAAGTAGCACCACGTATTTTCTTCCTCTTTTCCCTCTCCATGTTTCTCAGTTATTGACCTTTCTGTCTTCTTCTATACAAGAGAAATGACCTTATTTTATCTCTCTAATCCTCCAATAAGGGCACTGAACCCAACTTCTTGGGGTTAATTGTCTGATCCTCTCTGGCCATCTTCCTACTCAAACTCTTTGTGCTGTTAGAATTTCCATTTGATTGTTTTGTTGCTTGCCCATTAGTCCGACCCTAGTTGAGCAAACATCAGGCAAACAAAGAGAACAGTTTTTAGATATTCATATATATAAAATATATGTGAAATACAAAATATTACCATATATTAAATACACACATATAAATATCCTTCATCTCAAATATTAGCTGAAAATTAAAATTACCATCCCTTTTTACAAAGCCCTCAGAAGATTTTGTCTGAAAACTGAGCCAAACTGATTTTCAAGAAGTATATATTACTTATTAAGTTCTTAATTAACTGTCTGGGAGAATATTATTAAATACAATGACATGCATACAGACAGACATGGTATTTGAACTACATGTAATTTACCTTGAAAGAACTGTTATAATAAAAATTTAAAATTAAATATTATTTGAAATGTACCAGATATTATCTGATGGTCAATAGACATAATTTTATAACAAAGATTTAATTTTACCAAAGAATTTACTTAAAGACCTAAGTTATTCAAATACTGCTCAACACTACTGTTTCCATTTCAGATACCCAAAAAATGTAAAAAAAATGGAGTAAGACTTCATAGCTACTAGCTCCAATAGGTGAGCCTGACAAATTCACAGCATTTATATTCACTCAGTATAATAATCTTGGGTTGGTATTTAGCTTCATTTGTATGTACAGGCCAAACATTTATCGCTAGCATTGCTGGTTCTAATCAGCTATGCTTGAAGTCTTCCCCCTTTCCACCCATAGAATCACTAGCAATGACTTAGAGTCAGATTGCACAGATAATTTCCTCCAGGAAGCAAAACCACAGAACTTTCAGCTTTTGAGCTTAGCTTGGGAAAATCATGATGATGATGATAGTGACAAAACATTCTATAAACTGTATTTTAAATATATCTTGCATAGAAACTTTTTTGAAAAAATATAACTTTAAATAAAATTATTTCCACAAAGAGGCATAAGGTACAAGTCATCCAAATAAATAATATTCTGAAATGGAATTGATAACCTTTATGACTTGTCAATGTAAAATATTAATAACCCATAAGTTCTAGACATAGATGTCTTCAGGGTGTTCTTATGGAATCAGATATCAGATTTAATAGAACTCAACTGTTCAAAGTAGAAATCATCCTTCTTTTTCCTATTGTTTTATGGGAGACTTTGAACTCCTTAATGTACTTAGTACTTAAGACTAGGAAATGGTCTTATTTTATACCAGATTTAAAGAGCAGTGGAAGTAGATGAAGTTAACTCTGAGATAGGGATATCTTTAGTAAATATGACTAAGGAATTATGCCATTTGTAGGTCACAGGGAGTTTCTAGGCAATTATTTTTGCCAAATGGTTTGATATCAGGTCATTTCTTCTGAGAATAAAAAATTTAAATGTCAGTCTTTACTATGCAAGGGTAAAACAATGTGAAAAATAGATGAAGAACCACATTTTTATCTAATGAATCACATCTTTAAAAATGACAAGAAAGTGTAGTAAGATATAATAAAGATATCCTATAGTTAAAATTGCAGTCACTTGCATAATCTCAACATCCGTATGTTAAAACAATATGTACCCACATATTTTTTTTTGTTTCAAAGAAAAGAACAGCAGGCAAAATAGCCATTCAGTTAAGATTCATGAATCTAAAGTATATTATATCTGATGAAGTCTATTTATGCTGTAAATCCAAAATTTATTTTTTCTTTATTTAAAATTTGAATGCAAAACTGCATCTTAGTTTAATGCTAACTTTTGAATAAATGAGTCATAAGAGGTAAAGCTATTGGTTGGTAACAGAAAATATAATAACAGTAATCACATTTTGACATTTCTATTGCACCTTTCACCTTGAGAAATCCAAGGCAATTAATTGGAAAGTCATTTTTGTGTTCAGGATTTGCAAGCTCCCATTGAATCCAGTTATCTTCTAAGTTAAGGGTAGGCAAATCATCCCCAGTCATGTTGGCCTGTCAACCTGCATGGTGGCACTGCCACAAAGATTTCTGAGGCCTATTGAATAAATATGACCCTCTAAATGATGGCTACATGGTCCAAAATGCTCATATCAGTTTATGTCAAGGAATAAACTCTGCATCTTCATTATCATTACACTTTAGGGCTTAGCAAGTCTAACCTGTAAGCAATTAAAGTTTGATCAAACAGCATATTAGTATCTTAAAGTTGTAAGGGCCCTTTTAGGTACTTCAATCTAAATTTCTACTGAGTACAGGAAATCCTCCTACCATGTTTCTGTTACATCAACCCTTTGTCTTAATATCCCCAGTAAATAGGCAATTTCTAATTGTTAGACACATACCTGTTGTTGTCTATAACTTTAATCATTAGACTCTAAATTTTTATGTAGCAAAAGACATCAAATGAAGGTTCTTACTTTACAATGTTTTATAGCTGGCAAATAAAAATGTACAAGCACCAATTCTAAAGGTAGTGTATTATAAGACAGTCTCTCAATCACACCAAGGAGGAAACAACCAGTATATCAGGGTAAAACAGAAAGTCAGCAAGGTTTCATGGACATAAAGTATAAGGAAAAAATATTAAGCAAAAAGGAACAAGTTATAAAACTGGATTTACATTATTATCTCAATTATTTACAGAAAAATGTTTAGAAAAAAACAGAAGGCCTAAATATTGACATAGTACCCCTGCACACTAGAATGATGGGTAATACCTTTTCATAGTCAGGGGAGCGTGTAATACTTTGACACTCAGAGATAAAAAAGTCAAAACACCAACAAAATGTTTGGCACCTGGAATAAAACATAGTGAGTCTACTAGAGGGAGAAGAGAATATTTTTTTTTCATGATCACCCCACTTCTATTTTAATTAGCTAGCTTCAGTAATACGGAGAGTCTTTTCAAAAAGAAAAGAATGAAATCTACCCCAGAGATGAACTTCACAATTCTACTACCTCTATAACAAATAACATTCACTGTCACTGTTGAGTGTTTGTCAGCTCCTAAACTATAGCATGCAGACACATGAAACAGTATTTGCATTAACACTCCTTATGAAATGAATTTGAAAGACTTTTCTGAGTTGTCCTGAAAAAAAAAAAAGAAATAAGAAAAAAAGGCAGCCTCCCACAGCTGGCTCCTCTATTTTTGGCTTCTCCTATCCCTGTTTTCATGGCAGCTGAGAAATATTAATGTGAGAAAAGTATCTTTTATTTTAGTCTTTGAAAAATAGCTCAACAGAAAACCCTGCAACTCCAGCAGCAGAAGGTAAGAGTTCTAAGACCACACTGTGGAAGTGCATTAATGGACCAAACTGTGGGAAAGAGAACATTATGCAAAGTAATATGTTCCACCTACATATGACTTCCCCAAAGCGTATGCTGTTTACGTATAACACGTAACAAACATATTTCACCAAAAGTTAATATGTTCCCTTAGGAATAATTACACAAAATAGGTGTGTAATCGATCTCCTACATAGGGAAGGCACAGTGGCATAAAAAGATTTCTTTAATTCACCATCCTTCAACATCAATAAATGTCAGATCTATTTGTGGATGGGAAAAATATTCAGCTTTTTAAGAATCTTCCCTCTGACCTTTCCCACTAACCATGCACATACATAAAATTAAATGCTTGTGGCATTAATTTTGAAAAATAGTATCTGCCACATTTGATCCAGAAAACTAGTAAACAACAACAGCAACAATAAAACTAAAAAAGAACTAAAACAGAATTGTAGTCACAGATCCATCACCTTTGGAAGGGTAATGATGAATTACTTGAGTTTTATTGACTCAATCAGATCATATGGTGAGTCCTTTCCAGACATATCGATAAGCTCATTGATTCCTCTCATTCTTGTAGTCACTGGACTATAGAAAAAAGGATCAGTAGCCATTTGACCTTCATTGTGTATTAAACAAACACCAGATGGCAAGGATTCATTCAGGAAATCCATTCTTTCTTCTTCATAGTCATGTTCACACTGCTGCTTCCCACTGAGCCTTTCTCTCTATCTGTCATGGTGCCAGAGCTGCCTGCATAGCACCTTTCATGCATCACAGCTTTCAAATCTTGTCCCATTAGTTTCATTTTGTTTCCATCATAAATAATCTCCCACTTTCTCATACACTCTTTCATTATCTAATAATGGGCTAGGTCACTATACAAAGGAACCAAGTATTAAAGGGTTAGTGAGTACAGTTTGTCCACTTGGTTTCTGGCCAGTGTGCAAATTATTTATTAAACAGATAAATTTACACAGCTTTAAAAAAAAGGGGGGGATGTAAAGAATACAAACATTCTTATCCTACTAACAAGTTTTCAGGAGCGCTAGACATATAAAAATGAGGACATTTGAATCTCAAATTGGAAACTTTAAAGCACTATACCATGAACATTAACCTAATTCAACCTAATTATTTCAAGAAACACACAAAAGCAAATACCCTGTCCTCTGAAAAATTCCATCAGTATTTCTTCCCTTGGCCATTCCCTAGACTCATTTGGACACTGGCCAGCCAGCTAGAAGTACTGAAATGCTGGTAAGCATTAACAAGCCAAGTCATTCCATTCGAGGGGTGTTATCTTATGAGTAAATTTCACAGAGTCCAAGAAGGGAGACTTTTTTTTTTCTTTTTAAACAAAGTTGTATACAGACAAAATGAGAAAGCTGAGCTTCATTTATCCCCAACACTGCAAGGCTCACTAAAAACAAGGAGTATACCCAGAGTTCTCATCAGAGTACCCTTCAGTAGTGGTAGGAAGTTAAATGTTGAGCAAATAAAGTACGATAACCACTAGAATCAGATTCTTTCCCTATTTAACAAGAAGTTAAGAAGTTTTAAATGTAATATGTAGGATGCTGAGAATATGTCAGCACCGAGTGAAGTCATCCCAGCCTATTATTCCCACAGGCAGGCTAATTATCAGGGGATAATTGGACTGATAATGAGCATTCTGACTGGCCAAGAGGTCCCTCTGAGGATACCGCGCCCCTTTGCCTTATGAAGCTGTCCTCTGTGCCAAGCATGGCAGGTTGCAAATGGGAATTTTAAAAGTATAATATTTTTAAGCAAAATCAGTTTTCTTTGATTGAAAATAAGGTGTTGAATGCTGAATTCATTTTTGAATAAATGAACAAGGACACAAGGTATTTGGTAAAACAAAATACAGTTAATTCAACTATTTTGAGTTTTTTGTGTAATATTTCAATTACATGAAAGTATGGTAACACTATTTTTAAAAAAAAATAGAAAAGAAAAAGACCCACTCCTGATCTCATCTTCCTAAGTGATCCAATTTAATAATTTGAAGTTTGAAGTACATATCTAAGGCAATTTTATAAGCAATTATCCTATTATTTACTGATATATATTGACAAAAAACTCATATTAAGCCCTGAGTATGCCAACACATTTTACTAATTTTTGTCTGCCTATAATACTTTCTTTTGTTCTCTTCCACTTCTACTTAACCTTTGCCTTCATCTTGATTTTTATCTCCTTAGGGAGGATTTTCCTTACTTCCCTAAGCCAGATACTTACATCACTGTCCTATACATTGTCTTTTCCTAGTTCTTATCGTTACAAGGCTTATCTCTTGCAGTCAACAGTAATCTCCATGAGGGCAGAATGGTTCTTCCTTTGCGTAACATTACATCCCAGAGTAGCACCTGGCACATAATAAGTGCTCAATAAATCATTGAGTGAATGAATAAACAAAAGAACTCAGACATTTTCTATATCATTCTAGATTGTGATGTGATGAAATTAGAGAAAATGGTTTGCATACTACCCTATAAATAAGAATATATCTAGATAAGCATAGCATCTGCTCTTTTTATCCCAATAATTTAGCACCTGACATTTTTATGTCATCAGCTAAGTAACTCTATTTTAAAAGAAAAATAACTAATCTTGGTTATTTTAGTTATTTAGTTCCTAGGAAGAAAAAATAAGGAAACAGAGAAAATGAAAGTGCTTAAATACCCAGTATAAATGGACAATAATTATTTACCTTCTGAATCATTTCTTCATGGCTTTCAGGATGGCATCTGGTTTCATATTACATCTCAGCTGAGAAAGGTTGTAAACCCGAAGAACAAATAAAAGCAACTGGTTCTATAACTGCTTGATTCCACTCAGTTCAAACAATAAAAAATAACCAATCATTGTCAACTTGAACCTCAAATCACAAACTGTGTCTCAAATGTCAGCTTAAATTTCCTTTAAACTCTGCTTGATTTCTTGGCAACAGTTATAAACCTCATCCTGTGTTTCAATGACCAGAAGTCTTTTGGTTTATACTGTAGAAATTTCATTTTTAAAGAACTAACAACTTCCTACTCTCTGTTATTATGTAAATTTGAAACCTAATTATAAATCCATATGAATATAGCTTGTATGTCTCATTAACTCTCTGTATTATAAGTTTCACATTTCATGACAATAAATGTTTTAAAATCCCCCCAAATTAATCGTGTTGACCTTAAATTTACCAAAATATTATTTATATAACTCAGCCACAATATTTCATTAAAAAATAATAACCTTTTGAGAGAAGTTTTAGTTTTCACAGAGATATTCAGCAGGAAATATAGTGAGTTCTCTATACCCCAGTTCATATGTGCACAACCTCTCCCGTGGTCAGCGTCCCACACCACGGTGGTACCTTTGCTCTAATCGATGAGCCTGCTCTGACATGTTTTTATAACCCAAAGCCCATAACTTACATCAGAAGTCACTCTTGGCAATTGTACAATCTATGGGCTTATAATGACATGCATCCACTATTCTAGTACCTCAACGAGTTGTTTCATTGCCTACATATCTGTGCTCCAGCTGTTTATCGCTGCCTGCACCACTAAACCCTGGCAACCACTGACATTTTTTACTATCTCCATAGTTTTTCTTTTTACAGACTGTCATATAGCATGATATATGATTCCAACATTTTACTTAACAGCAGAAACTAGAAGCCACATACTATATGATTCCGACTATATCATGTACATACAGGTAACTTTCTTTCACTTAATAATGTGCAATTGTATTTTCCATGTCTTTTCATGGTTTGATGGTATATATTTTTTTTTAGCACCGAGTAATATTCCATTGTCTAGTAATACCAGTTTGCCTACTAACGCCATATTTGTTACTTCCAAGTTTTGGCAATTATGAATAAAGTTGCTATGAACATTTGTGTGCAGGTTTTAGTGTGGGTGTAAGGTTTTATTCATTGGGTAAATATCAAGAAGCACAATTGCTGAATTGTTAAGAACTAAGATCTCACCAAGCTATCTTTCAAAATATTGAACATTCTACAATGAATGGAAGTTCTCATTGTCTCACGTCTTCACTAGTCTGTGGTATTGTCAAGGTCTTGGGTTTTGAACATTCTAAGAGGTATCTAATAGTATCTTAGTATTGTTTTAATTTACAATTCTCAATATGATGCTAAACATTTTTTATGTAGTTAATTGCTACCTGCATATTGTCTTAGGTGACAATTTATTCAGTTCTTTAGTTAAGTTTTTGTTCAGGTTGTTTGTTTTCTTATTCTTGATTCTTAAGAGTTCTTGGTATATGTTTGGATAACAGTCATTTATCAGATAAATGATATCTGATGATATAAATGATATAAATGTTATGATATAAATTATATCATGATAACATTTGAGTCCACCTGTCATGGAAATGGAATATTTTAATATTTCTTCATTTATTTAGTTCTTTATTTAGTATAACTTCTTAGGTAAGAATTTATTCAGTTTTTTAGTTAACTTTTTGTTCATGTTATTTGTTTTCTTCTCTTGATTCTTAAAGAGTTCTTGGTATATAGGTGTGTTTTTTTTCTATTTTCTCCCCAATCTTGTTTGTTCTCTCATTTTCTTTACATCATCTTTGGGGGATCATATTTTCTTTTAATTTTTTTAATTTTTTTAAAGAGAGAGTGAGAGAGAGAGAGAGAGAGAGAGAGAGAGAGAGAGAAGAGAGAGAGAGAGAGAGAGAGAGAGAGAGAGAGAGAGAGAGAGAGAATTTTTTAATATTTATTTTTTAGTTTTCGGCGGGCACAACATCTTTGTTTGTATGTGGTGCTGAGAATCAAACCCGGGCCGCAGGCATGCCAGGCGAGCGCGCTACCACTTGAGCCACATCCCCAGCCCTCATATTTTTTTAAATTTAATGAAGCACAATTTATTAATTATTCTTTCATGCATCGTGCCTTTTGTGTTGTATCTAAATAATCATTGTACACAAGATTATCTAGGTTATCTTCTAGGAGTTTTACAGTTTTGGATTTTGTCTTTAGGTTTGTGATGCATTGTGAGTTATTTTTCATAAAAGGTGTAAGGTCTATGTCTAGATTCTTTGTGTGTGTGTGTGTGTGTGTGTGTGTGTGTGTGTGTGTGTGTGTTTGCATGAGAATATCCAGTGGTTCCACCACCATTTGTTGAAAAGACTCTCTTTCTTTGATCATTTTGCCTTTTCCCCTTTGTTAAAGACCTGTGGACCATGTCAATGTGGGTCTATTTCTGAGCTTTCTATTCTGTTTCATTTCTATTCTGTTTGTACATTTTTTCACCAATACCACACTGCCTTTTCATTTTATTTTATAGAAATTTAAATGAATTTTAACTAACACATAGAAACTGTACATATGTATTGGATGCCATGCAAAAATATTGCATTATGTTTAAATCAGGTCAAATATATCTCTCTTCAATTATTTATCATTTATAATTAAAAACATTCAAATTCCGTTCTTGAAATACACAGTACATTATCACTTTATTGTACCATGTTTGATTGTTGTGGCTTACCAGCATGTAGTGGATTGGGGTAGTGACAGTCCTCAGACTTTATTCTTGTCTTTCAGTAGTAAATTGGTTGTTCTAGAACTTTCACCTCTTCATTTAAACTTTAGGGTAAGTTTATAAACATACAAAACATAACCTACTGTGATTTTGATTGGGTTGTCATTGAATCTATAGATCAAGTTGAACTGACATCATGATAACATTTGAGTCCACCTGTCATGGAAATGGAATATTTTAATATTTCTTCATTTATTTAATTCTTTATTTAGTATATCTTCTTAGGTGAGAATTTATTTAGTTTTTTAGTTCACTTTTTGTTCATGTTATTTGTTTTCTTATCTTGATTCTTAAGAGTTCTTGATATATGTTTGGATAACAGTTCAAATAGAAGATTTTTGCATCTATGTTTATGAGAAATACTAGTCACACATGCTAGGCAAGTGATGTCCCACTGAATTACAACCCCAGCCCTATTTTTTTTTCCAAATTAAAAAAACCCAACTATATCTTGTAGGTAGATGCAAGGAGTTGGTTATTCTTGTTGGAGTAATGGTTTTCTGTATCTGGGTAAGTTATCTTCTGCAGTTTTTTTATCAGAGTTTTGTAGTTATCCTCTATCTTGTAAATATTTTGTTAGGTTTATACCTAAGTATTTTATTATTTGAATGCTAATATAAATGTCAAGTGTTGAAAATTCCACATTTCACTTTCATTGCATAGGAAGGCAATTGGCTTTTACATGCTAAACTTGTATCCTGAAACCTTGTAAAAATTGCTTAGTTCTAGGAGATTTTAGTCAATTATTTTGGATTTTCTACATAGGCAATCATGCCGTTTGCAATCAAAGATAGTTTTATTTCTTCTTCTCCTTTCTGTATACCTTTTCTTTTTGTTGTCTGAATACATTAGTGAGAATGTCCAGTATAATGTTGGAAAGCAGTGGTGAGAAGGGATGTCCTTGCCCTTTTTCTCATATTTGTGGGAAAGTTTTGAGTTTCTCACCATTAAGTACAATGTCTAGAGGGAGGGTTTTTTTTTTTTGTACATTTATGATTATATAGGTATCTCATTCCCTGGTACCATCCCTTTTCCTCCCCTCTTTCCTTCCCCTGATCCTCTTATCCTACTCTACTCATCTATTATTACCTCAATTAGTGTGGTTGTAAGGTTTTTAAAGACGTTTACCTAGTTGAGGAAGTTCCTTCTATTCCTAGTTTGCTGAGAGCTCTTATCATGAATGCTGGATTTTATCAGATGCCTTTTTCACGTCTATTGATATGATTATGTGATTTTCCTTTACTTTGTTGATAGGATGAATTAAATTAATTGATTTTAAATGTTGAATTACCTTTGCATAACTGGAATGAATCCCATTTGGTTATTGTGGTTTAACATTATTATAAATGATTGGATTTGATTTTTAATATTTTTGAAGATTTTTGCATCTATGTTTTGAGAAATACTAGTCTATGATTTACTTGTAATGTTTTCCTCTGCTTCTGGTATTTGGCCTGATAGGATCAATTAGAAAATATTCCCTCTACTTCCATCTTCTGGAATAGATTGTAGAGACTTGGCATAATTTTTTCTTAAAAATTTGGTAAATTCACTAAAAGTTAACTGAGTCGAGTGCTGTTTTATATTGGTATTGATTAGTGATTCAGTTTGTTTAATGTATAAAGGAATATTCAGACTATTTATTTCTTTTGGCAATTTATGCCATTATCTTTCAAGGATGGTTTATTTAATCTAGTTTATCAAATTTATAAGCATAGAGTTGTTCATAATACCCCTTAATTATCTTTTGAATATCCATTATATCAGCAGTAATGTCCTCTTTCATTTCTGGTATTCATATTCTACGTATTCTTTTTTTCTTAATTTCCCTGGTTAGAGGCTTATAAAATTTATTGATTTTTTTCAAAGAACCAGATTTTTATTTCATTGATCTTTCTCTACTACTGTTCTCACTCTCATTGATTTTTTTCCCTCTAGTTTTCATTTCTTTTCTTGTGCTAGCATTAGATACTAATTTGGTTGTCTTTGTAGTAGTTTAAAATTGAAGCTTAGATGATTAATTATAGATGTTTTTCTTTACTAATATGCATATTCAATGTATAAATTTCCCTCTAAACACTGCTTTTACTATATTCCACACATTTTGTTAAGTTTTATTTATTCTTTAACCCCTTTGTTGTTTAGAAGTATGTTGTTTAACCTGAAACGATTTTGAGATTTCTTAGTTCTCCTTCTGTAAATGATTTTTAACTTAATTTTATTGGGATTTGAGTAGGTACTGAATAATTTCTATTGTTTAAAATGTTTTTACATTTGTTTTTTTTTTAGTTGTAGATGCACATAAATAATAATTTATATTATAAATTATTATTAATAATAATAATAATTTTATTTATTTATTTTTATGCAGTGCTGAAGATTGAACCCAGTGTCTCACACATGCTAGGCAAGCCTTCTACCACTGAGGTACAGCCAGCCCTGTTTTAAATTTTATTGAGATGTGTCTTGTGGGCCAGAATATGGTTTATATTGGTGAATGTTCCATGTAATCCTGAGAAGAATGTGTATTATGTTGTTGAAACAATGTATAGATGTCAATTATATTTGGTTGGTTGATGTGCTGTTGAGAGCAACTATTTAGGCTGATTTTTCTGTTCATGGGTATTAAAGTTTTCAACTATAGCAGGATATTTGATCAGTTTATTTGAACACACCTTTTGCTAAAGACATTGGGTGTATGCACATTAAGGAGTGTTTTGTCTTCTTGGAGGGAAAGGGGAAACATTCTGTGGTCCTGTGATTAGGTCTCAGTCATTTGGTGAGCTTGTATCTCTGCTTCTCAGTTTACCCTTCTGTTTTTATGTGGGACAGGATAGAGAAAGGGGGATGGAATTGTGTGTTTACCTTTCCCCAGGTGAGTTAGGCTCAGATATAATCACAACAGGTTAAATTCTGGGAGAAATTCTTTTTTTCCTGAGTGCAGGTGTTGTTACGAAGAAGAAAATGCTCTGACATATTTTCAAGTGGCCCCCTTTTCCTTCTTTCTTCTGGAAGCATGTGTTGATTTTCCTCCAGTATTTACTGTGAATTTTCAACTCAGACTTTCCACACTGAGCCTTTGGCAATTTGTCAATACTCTAGCACTTATTCCTGCGGAGGTTCCTGCTGATGGGTTTACACTCTGGTCAAATGTAATTTCCTGTGTCTTCTTATAATACTTCTTTGGTGAATAAGAAGAGTTGTTGGGTTTCTGTTTTTGTTTTGATGTTTTGTTTTGTTTTGTTACTGGGGATTGAATCCAGGGGCACTCAACCACTGAGCTATATCTCCACCCACTAACCCACACTTTTTTTTTTTTAATTGTTCTGGCACTGCCAAATGGTGCAACCACTCTGGAAAACAGTATGAAGATACCTAAGGAAACTTGGAATGGAACCACCATTTGACTCAGTCATCCCACTCCTAGGTTTATACCCAAGGGACTTAAAATTCCAGCTCTTTTAAAAAAATATTTTTATTTAGAGACAGGGTCTTGCTAAGTTGCTTAGGGTCTTGATAAATTGCTGAGGCAGGCTTTGAACTCACCATCCTCTTGCCTCAGCCTCCTCAGAGGCTGAGGTTACAGGCATGCTCCATGGGGCTTGGCAAGTCATTGGCTTTTCTAAAAAGTTTACTTAGCTTTTTGCTTGTTGCTAGGATGAAGTAGCAGTTTCTAAGCTTCTTAACTGTCAGACAGTAACCCTGTCATTTTACTTCTGCAGACAAGTATGTTGAGGCTCAAAAAGATATATTTGATAATATAGTTAAGGCTGTTAAATAAAAAGGGATCAGGGGACAGTCTGTATAATTTCCTTGTCTGGCCATGAGGAAGTCTCATGAGGTCTTATGAAAAACTTTCTCATGAACAGAATTGACACTCAGGGGGCAGGAGAAAAACCACTGTTCTTTTGGTTTTTCTTTTTTTTTCTAAATGCAGCTTTGTACTTAAACAGGCACTTCCTCTAGCCTTTGGACCAACATTGACAGGAATCATGAAGCCTAGTAACTCCACAGATGAGAGCAGGACAGGAATGCAGAAAGGGCCTCTGAACTTGAAATATTCATGGAAAGACCTCCATCATACTCCATGAAATTTTTAACCTGACATCCACTGTATACCATTCTGTCATTATGTCTTTGCTACAATAACTACAGAATAACAAGGATTCCCCTTTGGTTATAGAAACTCGAACCCTCTAGGATTTTACCATCCTAAGGCCTTCCTCCAACTCCTCATCAGCCCTCAGGAGTATTTATTACCATATGACAATTTCCATACAATTTATTTGCCCCTTTTGCTAGAATGTAAGTTCTGTGTGGTAAAGACATGTGTCTCTTTGGTTCATTGTCATATTCAGGGCCTGAAATAATGACTGTCATATAAGTTTGCATAAATTTATTGACAAAATGATTTACTCACAAATGAAAAGGATTTTCAATTAAATTGACTCTATGTCCAGGATATCAGTTTTGATAGTTTTAAGACGCTTTTTGCTTACTTTTACTAGCAAAGGCATTCGGTCATAATGTCACAATGTACATATAACTTATATGACAGCTTCTCACTAATATAATTATATGTAAAATTATTTGCATTTCCCAAAAATATATACCAAATGATAGATTAACTCCAGAACCCAATGTGGGGAAGGGCAGAATAACCTAAAAGATATTCAATACTCTTTAAAATATCATATCAATATAGAAATATTTTTCTCTATATTTAAAATATTTTACTAAACTATAATGTTATGGCTAGAAATTTTAATACTAAAATCTTAAAAAACTCATTATATTTGGTTTATACAATTTATGAGTTGTTAGTTTCTTCATTATACTTTTCAATACTTTCTATGATTAATGTCTATTAATCCTATAACAAATAGAAATATTATTTTTAAAAAATATGATATGTATTTATTTTAAATAATATATATTTTTTAAATAACCATATGATAATTTCATCAATATTGATAAATTGAAAATATTATTTAAAAAATATTTAAGGGTCCTTAAGGTAAAAGTGTAAACCACATAGTAAAACTGAGGTTAAAAATGTTAGGTAGACAGGGCATGCTGGTGCACACCTGTACTCCCAGAAGCTCTGCAGGCTGAGCCAAGAGGATCAAGAGCTCAAATCCATCCTCAGTAATAGTAAGGCACTAAGCAACTCAGTGAGACCCTGTTTCTAAATAAAATACAAAACAGGGCTGGAGATGTGGCTCAGTGGTCAAATGCCTCTGAGTTTAATCCCCAGTATCAAAAAAAAGAAAAAAGTTAGCTAGAATGTTTTATTTTTTTATTTATTTATTTTAATAAAGTTTAGATGTGGAGACTTTTCGTCACACCTATCACACCTTTTCATCACACCTATGCTGATTAGTATTCCTAAAATGGTTTTCTCCTCAAGGTTAATGATTTATATATACAATATATTTTATATAATATTAATAATATTAATTTACATTTATATTTTTGATGTAACAGTTTTTAATTTTTTTTAAATTTGGTACTGGGATTGAACTCAATGGCACTTAACCACTGAGCCACATTCCCAGCCCTTTTTTGTACTTTATTTGGAGATAGGATTTCAGTGAGTTGCTTAGTGCCTCGCTTTGCTGAGGTTGGCTTTGAACTCATGATCCTACTGCCTCAGCCTACAGAATTGCTGTGATTACAGGTGTGCGCCATTATGCCCAGCTTAATATAAGTTTTTAGTATCATAAGTTATTCTTGAGATTTTTTCCCTATATAATATGAATTAAGTAACATTTTTATTAATAAAACTTTTTAAACATTTTCACATGTAAAAAATGTGCAATGGTGCAGACATGTCCCATAAACTATTTACCATCTGCCATTATTATTAACTCCTTACATTAGTATAGTACATTTATTAATATTAATAAACCATTATGGATAAAACATTTTTAAGCAAAATCCATATTTTATTCTAATTTCTTAGTTTTTATCCAATAATTGTATTATTATTATTATTATTATTATTATTATTATTTTGCTTCCAGAATAACACATTATATTTAGTTGTCATGTCTCCTTGGGGTAAGCTTCATTTTGGCAAGTATTCCTTCTATGGTTTTTGATGACATTGATAGTTTTGAGTACGGACTAGGTATTTTTAAATATGCCCATCAAGTGGTATTTGCCTGGTACATGACTTCTTATTAGACCAAGGTAACATGTTTTGCAGAGGATGATCATAGAAGTAAAATATCATTTTCATCACATCTTATCAATGGACCATACTATCAGTTTGTCAGACTGCTTCACTGTAAAGTGGTTACTTTGGCCCCTTTCCATTCTGTACCTTTTGAAAAGTATTCACTAGGTATAGCCTTCCTTTAAATATTGGGTAATTATGCTCTACCTTCTTGACAGGGAAAATATATATAATTCGCTGCAATTTGTCTTTTTCTCCTAATTTCTTTATTTATCCAATCACTTATTTGAAATCAGTGCAGATTAATGGATATTTATTTTATAATTTGTTAAAATACCATACTACTTTATTTTTCTGCTCATTGTTCTTACCATATCTCATGAAAACTTGAATTCACAAAAATCCAAGAATACTTCCTTTGGATTCTGTGTAATTTTGACAAACTCCCATCACTTCTTGCCTGTGTGTGTGTGTGTGTATGTGTGTGTGTGTGTGTGTGTGTAAAACATTTTACTGATTTCTGTTGCTATAAGATGATCCAGGTGTATTTTATATATTTTCTGCCTCAAAGTATTTCTGCCTATTACTTTATGGAACTCTAATTCTTTTTATTGTGGAATGGATTTTAGAAACCAAAATGTGGTGGGTACAAGGGTGTTTTTTCCCCCAATGGAATAACACTTTTTTTTTCTGCCACAGCAATTTATTTTTATTTATTTTTATTTTTTTATTGTTGGTAGTTCAAAACATTACACAGTTCTTAATATATCATATTTCACAGTTTGATTCAAGTGGGTTATGAACTCCCATTTTTACCCCGTATACAGATTGCTGTATCACATCAGTTACACTTCCATTGATTTACATATTGCCATTCTAGTGTCTGATGTATTCAGCTGTCTATCCTATTTTCTACTATCCCCCCTCCCCTCCCCTCCCCTCCCCTCCCCTGTTCTCTCTCTACCCCCTCTACTGTAAATCATTTCTTCCACTTGTATTATTCTTCTCTTACCTCTTTTAAAAAAATATTTTTAGTTGTAGATGGACACAATATCTTTATTTAATTAATTTATACATTTATTTTATGTGGTACTGAGGATCAAGCCCAGTGCCTCACACGTGCTAGACAAGCGTCCTACCACTGAGTTATAACCAAGGACTTGGAATAACACTTTTAAGGCATTCTCATCCAACAAAGAAATCTGTACATACTAATCCATGTATTTACAGATATCTATACATATTACTATACATATGACCATCAGTATCTATATTAAACTAAATATGAGTTTATACTGATGTCTTCAACTGTAATCCACTATCAAACTGATCATTTCACCCTCCTCTCTCTGCTAATCAATATATTCTCATTCCATGCGTAAGAAAGCTGACTCTCTCAGTCCATTACCTATTTCCTTAATTATTTTATTCCAACATGCATGCATCATCAGAATTGGTAACCTATCACAGAAACATACTCTACCCATTTTGCATGGTACTTTTATGCACAACTCTTTTGCATTTAGTCTTACAGACTCCTGCTTTCCAAAACTGACTCAAATCACCACCTCTTTTCCCCAAGTTCATTGAAGTTTTATATATTTGCAAGGTTTTGTTTTTGCCATATATGGAATTCTATCCTGAGATGTCAAAAACTCCTAAATAATTTTTAAATATTTCTTGTATTATTTTATTCTTTGCACTATGATTTTTTGGGTTTTGACAAACACATTACATATCCAGCATTACAGAATTTTACTGATAGTTTCACCACATTCTAAAGTCCTGTATTTAATTTACTGCATTCTTCCTCTTTTCTCTCGAAACCACCCATCTTTTTACTGGAATAAGGTGTGGTGCTTCCAAAGTTATCTTACAATTGAAATCACATAGGATGAAGCCTTTTCAGACTGTCTTCCTTCACTTAAAAATAAGCATTTGAGATCAGCTACATCTTCTGGCTTCAATGCTCCATTTTTTAAAATCACTGAGTAATAATTAATTTCATGGATATACCACAGCATGTTAATGTATTCACTACCAAAAGGCATCTTGGTAACTTCTAGGTCTGGGACATAAGTTGTTATGCATATTCATGTGCAGGCTTTTGTGTGGACTTAACAGAAGAGATGGGCAAATAAGTATCTAGGTGCACAATTGATAGATTATGTGGTAAGTCGACATTTAGCACTATATATATATATATATATATATATATATATATATATATATATATATTTTCCAAAGTGACTCCCACTTTTCATTCCCATAATTAATGAATGTAAGTTCTGTGGCTTCACATTCTCATCACCATTTGATAATGTTTAATTTTTAAAGTTTTGTTCATTCTGACAGTTGTGTGGTGATATTTCAATGCTATTCTAATGTGGAATTTTCTAATGGTAGATGTTCTTGATCAGTTTCATACATGTTTATATCTCATCTGTGTATATATTTTTGGTGCTCTTTTTGCTCAAGGCTACATTGACTACTCAGAGTGTTTTGTGGTTTCATGTGAATTTTAGGATTGTTTTTCTAATTCTATAAAAATTTTCATTTATAACTTGATAGGACTACCAATTCCTTTCTTTTTTATTTGTTCTTTTTAGATATACATGACAGTAGAGTATATTTTGGCATATTATACATACATGGGGTATAACTTATTCTAGTTAGGATCCTATTTTGTGGTTTTATGTGGAGTCATCCTGGATTGTGTATTAGAATTTTAATTGGCATACGTGGACTATTCACATTATAAAGGATTTCACAACACTGGCATATTCATCCTCTTTCAGGACAATGTGGAGGTGTGTTCAACAGTTACTTAAATGGTTGTTGGTTGCCTGACTCCTGTTACTCATTGATAATGTGCTTGGATTTTCTCTATTACTTGTCTCATTTGTACTACTCCTTCATTTGTATACCCTTCGATTAAACTATACATAAACTACTTTTAAAAAGAAGGATTTAAATATACCTGGTTTAATATGTACTACAACATTTATGTTTTTGCTCATTACTTGGTTTCTTTTTCTTCTTGTATCATTTTCTCTGTTGCTTATTCAACATGTCTCATGATTCTCTTTTCATTCCTCTATTAGTTTATTAATTATATTCATAGAAAAAACTTTTTTGGTTACCCTAGATTTTTTCCTTTTACACTTTTAACAAATCCATATCCACCTTCAAATAACAGAATTTCAGTGCATATATCATTTTCCTTCCCCTAAAACATTTTTAAAAGTTGTATCTCAATAAAAATCTATTCATTAGAAGTCCCTCAGAACTTGTCTAAGAAAATCTTAATTTTTTTGCCGTCATTTTTGAAGAATACTTGCTGAGAGCCATAGCCAAGCAGGAATGACGCATGGCATTTTTGCCAGAACAGAGTGGTTGAGAGGTGATGCCAGCAAGCCATTGAGATGATAATGGTTATGTTAAGCTGTATATTCAATTGTATATTAGACCCCTGCTGTCCACCTCTCCTGCTACTTTGGAGTTCTCTCGGGATTCCTGGAGATTTCCCATTGGTTGGGGAAGTGTGGGAGGAAGGATTTCCGGAGGAGGGATTTCCAGTTGGTGTGGTGTGTCCTGGGAGAAGGCCAAGTGCATGGCATTCACGGAGTTCGGAAATAAAGTTTGTTCCTGCTTCAGTGGCTCGTGATTTGTGCCCAACCAGACTGCGGCAAATACTTCCATTTGTTATAGAATCCTAGGTTGCATTTTGCTTTATCCTTCAATGCTTTAAATATTCAACTTAACTTCCATTTTGATAATAGTTTTTTTTAGAGAAGTATGTTTTAATTCTCATCATTTTTCTCTATAAAGTATAATTTATTGTCTTCTAGCTTCTCTCAAAAATTTATCTTTAAGTTTCATTTACTGCAGTTTGATTAGAGTATACTTAGATTTTTTTTGGGGGGGGTCAGTTTTCTCTGATTCTTACATCTATGATTTGGTATACATCATTCATTTTGGAAAATTTTTAGCCGTTATTGCTTTAATGCTTCTTTTTCTCTTTGTTTTCCTTCTGATATTCCCCTTACATGTGAATTATATTTTTATAATCATCCCATACTTATCTGGATCTTCTGCTGTTTTGTACTTATCATTATTCCTTTTACTCTGTGTATTTCTCAGTAAATTTATAGTGAATGATCTTCAAGCTAACTTATTTTTCTCAGATGATAAACCATTGTAAAATATTTTTTAATTCTGATAGTGATTTTGATTTTATCTTTTCCTTTTGATTTTCATCCCTAGAATTTCCATCTTTCTGCTTTTTTTTTCAACCTCTTTCTCTTTTATTCTACCTTTTCACAGAATCCTGAACATATCTGTCATAGTTATTTTTAATGTCTCTGGTAATTCCAACATTTGTTCATTTCTCAGTATAGGCTAATGCTTGATTTGTCTTTGGACTTTTCTCTTGCCTTTTAGTATGTCTTGTAATTTTTTATGGAAAGTCAGACATAATGTACCATGTAGTAGGAGATGAAGTGAATAGATTTAGTCTGAAGTTTTATGTTATGCCTATGAGGAGGGCTATGTTTAATATTCTTTGTAGCTGTAGGTGCTAGAGACTTTATATTCTTTCAGTGTCCTTGTTTTTGTCTTCCCTATTGTGTTTGACATCCCTAAGAACTTCTTTTGATTGGTTTGTCTCACAGCGCTTTGAGGTATATTACGCCATTATAATACCAGATCCTTATTGATGTGACAGTAAGGAGTGTAGAGAAAAGCATTCTTTAATATTATGATTAAATCTCAGTCTTTGTGTGACTTTGAGACTTGGGCTATATTATTTACAAGTTAGAGACATTAGATCCCACCTTCACCCCTTAGGGGATTGTTTATAGAAGAATTAACATTTGATTCAGAAGACTGAGTAAAGCGGTTCTGCCTTACTAATGTGGCAGGCATCACCCAAACCATGGATAGAGCACCTGTGTAGAACAAGAGCAAAAAGAAGGATGAATTCATCCTCTCTGCTTGAACTGGGACATCATCGTCTCCTCTCTTTGAACATCAGAGCTCCAGTTTGCCAGGTCTTAAAGAGTAGGACCAGAAATTACACCATCAGCTACCATGGTTCTCAGGCCTTCAGATTCAGACTGAAAAGACTGAATTTCTTTCATTTTTAGATCACCTAATCATGACCTTTACTGAAAACAGACCATTTTCTCCCAAAGCAGTTATTGATAGACTGCTTTATTTGCACAAATCTCTATACTTCTGAAATCAAATAGTCAAGTCTCTATTATCATAAAAACAAGCAACCAAAGATGGGCTTCCTCTATGAAGACTACAATGGAACATTATGTTCACTGGGGAAATAGTCCTGGAGTCATTCTCTGAGCTCTGGAAACCATCACACTTGAAAATATAAAATTGATATCATCATGCTCCAAGTTATTGTTTCACTGCTTTTAAAAGTAGTGAAATATATGCCACAATATGTCTCATTCTAAAGGTTGAAAATTTTATGCTATGACTATAATGACATCATTCTGCCTCCTACAGAAGGCTTTTGCTTAGGGAATTCAGCAAGAGGACAAAATTAACAGGAAACGTCACTTTCACACACACAGATGGAAAAATGTTAACATCTCTTGAATCCTATGACAGCCTTCTTGATGAGAACATGCATGTCACTATAAGGTACCAACGATGTGCAAACACATCTTATGAGCAGGTGCTAAACACATCTTATGAGCAGGTCACTGCTAGAAGATGGAAGCTTTAGGGCTGCTGGGAACAAAAGATTTTTGTAGTCACAGTCTTGAGCAAAGAAATAGGAATCATATGTAAGAGATGATCCAGACAGGATAAAACTTAGGGACACTTTGGTGACAATGTACAGAGGTGGCCTTCCTACTTCTATTTAACCTTCATTTCACAGATCATGCAGAAATCCTACTTCTCACTTAAAGATTATGTGAAATAAAGTAATTTCTACTAAAAGTCTAAATAATGTTATGACCATTCCAAAATGAAAAATAAATGTGACCTTTGTCTTTCTTGAGGCCTGACCTCGTAGAGGAGAATTATAAAAACTGTACAGTAATATTTGTCAAGTTGGTTTTTCTCAGAGACCTCTTTGTGCTTCTTCACTTCTTAAATGTATTTCCAAAATGCCAATATTCTGAGAACAATAGAGAATGACAAAAAAATTTTTCATAAGAACAGTCAAAGGCATATATGGCCAGTTCTATTTCTAGAAAGAATGTTAACATAAGTTTTATATACACAAGACGGAGGAAATAGTCTTTTCTTTGCCATGAGTAATCCTAGGAAATTTTTTTTCTCTCTGTCTCTGAATGTTCACAGAGCTAGAGAGTGAGGATTAGAAAAGCAGTGCTTTTTATATTTGTGGAAATATATGACAAATGGAATCTAGAAGATTTTATACTGAAAAAGAAAAAAAGATTTGATCAGAGCACAGGAGAGGTATAAAGGGATATTAAGCATTAGTAGCCAATCAATCCAGGTTATTACTCAGAGGACTGAAAGAGAAATTAAGGTAGTTTCCAGTTTCCTTTTTCAGTCCTAAAACACACACACAAACTACACACTGCATATACTTGCACAAATATCCTTTCTAGCACACTACTCCATTAATTATCTTCTCTCTAGTGTCTTTGCAATTTGTTCCTTTATCTCCCTCATTCATATTAGAAAAGCACTTCCCTCAGTTCAACTTACTTTTCAAGTTAAAGCCCAATGTTCTTCCTCTGTAACTTTTTCTTGTACCCTTAATATCTGCATTTGTGAAAAAAAAATGTTACTATTAGGAAATAAAATACACATCAAATCCAGATAATTGTAGGCAAACTTTATTTACTTTTCCCCATCCCTTGAAGGCTCATGAAAAAGGGTCTTTTTCTTAACAATTTCCTTCTCATATTCCTTTAAGGCCTCTTACCCCTAGTATCTTGAATCTTCTTTTCTTAGATTTGACCTTCATGTGATAGATTATCAGAAATAATAAGGAACTGGGATCATTAATAATAAAGAGTTTAGGCATTACTTTTTAGATAAGTATATTCCAAAGTTTACTTTTTAGATAAGTATATTCCAAAGTTTACTTTTTAGAACAATAGACTGATAAACATTAATAGGTGTTTTTAAACTACTCCATGATCACAAATGAGTCTGGTCCTAAAAGTCTGACCATATTTAAATAGGTTTTTCTCTATTAGAAAGAATTCTTTACAGCTAATTTACCTTGTGGTTTTTCCAAGAATTACAATTTCTAGAATATGCCTTGGGAATTTGCTTTAGGTAATGAGGGGTCACAGAAGAATTTAGCTTCTACTTTTAAAGAGTATTCAAGTAACAGTACAAAAGATGGCTTGAAGGTAGAAGAATATATATGGTCACATCTTGTCATTTGAGAACAGAAACAAAAGGATAAAGCAAAAACAGGACTTTGAGAAATTAGTTGCAATTATTATTGGGACAACAATTGTGGTCTGAATAGGTAGTGTCACAGGAAAAGATAATGGAGAGGAGAAAGACTTTTAAAGCAGGTTTTGAAGAAGTTAGATTCAACAGAATTTAGCTGACTAGTTACAAGAAGGCAGAAAGGTTCAATGCACGACTAACATGGATCCGACTGAAGGGTTATAATATGATATGGACATTCAAGTCCAGAGTGGCATGTGGGGCACTAGGAGGACCAGTGGAGGGCTGCTGCCCTCTGAACAGCACGTGAGAAGGGGAGAGGAAACATCTACAATTTTGCAAAAAAACTAATCCTGGTCTAAAGGGCTTTTTTTTTTTCATGTCATGTGGCTATGTAGGGTGAATAATTATTACATATGATTTCTTCTTTCAGAGAATATTTCTAGTTGCTTTCAATGGTATTCAGTCCTATAGAAGATTGATTGATATATTTAGTTGCCAGTATAGCTAAGACAGAATTATTCAGGTCTAGTTCCAAAATGGAAATTCATGATTATTCACTCTGTTAACTTCTTCAAATGATCCTACTTCTATTTAAAAAAATAGCGTTTTATAAGCTTCAAAAGAGACACTTGAAACAATATTTTTCTCTGTTTATCTTTTCATCTTCCAGCTCTGCTTTTTTCACCTTCCATAATGCCTCTTATATCCAGACAACTTCAAAATAATCCTGAAAGATACAAAAGTAGAAATGAACAATCAGAAAGGCACCTCATTGTTGTCAGTGGAAAGACATCATGAAGATATAACTTCCATGAAATTATCATGAGTTTCTTGTCCCCCTCCCCAAACTAAACAGAGTTCAGCTAGGATAAAAGTAAGAGTACCCTGGGAAAAAAAAGAATGATTTTTAAATAAGAAAAATAATGTTAACATAGCCTTAGAAGTTAGGAGCACACGTATAAGTCTCCAGTAATTAAAATAATATGAAATACATGCATGAAGAGACAGGGGGTGTAATACAGAGAAGGGAGCTGCTATGGGTTAGATATTAGGTGTTCTCCAAAAGCTCATGTGTGAGACAATGCAAGAAGGTTTAGGGGAGAAATGACTGAGTAATGAGTGCCTTGACTCAATCAGTGAATCAATCCTCTGATGGGATTAACTGAGTGGTAACTGAAGGTGGGTAAAATGTGACTGGAGGAGGTGGGCATTGGGGATATGACTCCAGGGTACATAGTTTGTATATGGTGAGTGGAGTCTCTCTCTGCTTCCCGACCATCATGTGAGCTACTTCCCTGTACCACACTCCTCCAACATGATTTCTGTCCCACCTGAGCCCCGAGGAATGGAACCAACTGCTTAAGGATGAGACCTCTGAAACCCTGAGCCCCCAAATAAATATATCCTCCTCTAATTGTTTGTTAGGTCTCTTAGTCATAGCAGTGAAAAAGCTGAGTAAAACAGGAAGCATTTATAATAACTTCAAAAACAAAAATTTGACTATACTTAGTTGTATACATTCCGAAACCAAACAAACAAAACTTAGATATTTTGATACTTAGTGCATTGTGTAACAATGAAATAGACATTATGAGACCATTATAGTAGTAGTGGGGGGGCAGTGGGACAAATGAAGATTTATATGAGGATCCTTGAAAAATAAAATTGTTGAAATGAGAGGAGCATGTTTAGGATTTTTAACCACTTTTAATATCTTCTTGAATTCATGATTCATTTTAAACTTAAGAATACACATTTCTTAGCTTTGTATTCTGAAAATATATGAAAAGCAATATCTAGTTCTACACATTTTACATCTAAATTATGGTTTTTCAATTCCATTGCATAATATAAGGAATAAAATATTATATATATATATATATATATATATTTTAAAGAGAGAGAGAGAGAATTTTTTAATATTTATTTCTTAGTTCTCGGCGGACACAACATCTTTCTTTGTATGTGGTGCTGAGGATCGAACCCGGGCCGCACGCATGCCAGGTGAGCGCGCTATCTCTTGAGCCACATCCCCAGCCCAATCACATATATTTTAATCCATGAATTAAAAATAGTTCTTTAAAAACATCTAAAGACTACCCATTGGTCAGTTTTGAAGGATGTTAGGGATAAACACTGTTTGCAAACTGAAATTAAAAGGGTAGTAGACATTTATCCTAAATTTTCTATATGATTATCAGTCAAGGTAATTGATTATTGATAGAAAATTTTCTTTACAGTAGTATTTCAGTTAATAAATTAAAATGAATAATTGAAATAGAATATCGCCATTTTGTAATAAATGCTATAACAAGCACATAAAAATGAGAACCATATATTCCCTCAATATACAGAATGTAACCTATAAGCAAATATTGTCAAAAAATTTTAGACCTAAATCTGATTAAACCTTAAAATTTCACCATGATATTCTGGGAAAAAGAAGAGACAAAGGACATTGTACATGTTACCATGAGCATGCATTCAGCAAAATATGAACTGTGTTTCTTTAGTAAATAAATTTCAAGAAAAAAAAAGAGGTGAAAAATGAAACTAAAAATTTAAAAAGATTTCAGAACTATTACTGACCAATTGAAAAGAATGGTCCTTATTTGAATAATGATTCAAAGAAAGAAATTATAAAGACATTAAAAATAAAATTATATAAACTTGAACACTCACTACATTTCTGGGTCTGTTAAAAATTTTATATTATCATTATCATTAATATATGATAATAGTATTAGGTTTTTCTTTAATGAGTGTTTACCTTTTTGAAATTCATATTCAAATATATGTGTTTGTATATATGTGTGTGTGTGTGTGTGTGTGTGTGTGTGTGTATACATATGAAGTGAAATGATGATTGATGATTGGCTTCCAAACCTCTGGAGGTATAAGTAGGTACAAATTTAAATAAAATATAACTGGTCATGAATTGGTAATTTTTGAAGCTGTTGAATATTTGGGGGTTCGTTTTGTTGTTTACATTTTTATTTTGAAAATTTTTATAGTAAACGTTAAATATCAAGTTATTTCTTCCTTACATTTTCACAAATCAGGTTCTCATTTTCTTTTCTAAAAATTGTCATAGTGTTGGTCTCATCAACCTGAATTCTAAATCACTAAGATTCACCCAAGACATGTTCATTATATTCATTCTTTTGAAATCTTAAAATAACTTTCCATGAGTAGCCACTCTCCTCACAAGTTGTAAATGGTTCTTCACTTTCTCAAAATAAACCATCATAATTTTATTCAAAGTAAATCACCCTTAATTTGACATCAGTGATACCATGCAATCTGTGTCCACGCAGTTGTCTGTGAATTTTGCACCCTGGTCAAAGCAGTCACATTTGTACACTTTTCTCCTCATCCTTAGAACAGGCCATGGAACTCCATCTCTTGCTCTCCTAATGTCCCTGTCTGAGCAGTTGTAGTTATCTTTGTCTTAAAATGTTCTTTCTTCAATAATTTTTCAAGTATAACCTCTTCCGTGAAGCTTTCCTAAACACTTTTTTCAGTCTATGGACAACTGTCTCTTCAGTTTACAGAAGCAATGACTTTCTCACACTCATTTTATCACATGCTACTTTATATGACCAGTGCCATTTTAAATTTTGTATTTAATAATTATACATTTTTGTCATATATTCTACCTCTTTGTCTGGGACTATGCCAGATTTCTATGTATCTAAACACTACTGCAATGTTTACATATAATAAGTATTCAATAAATGTTTGTTGATGTTGCTCTTGACATTACAATTGGTGGTAGTGATGGCAGTGGTAAGAATAAAGGAATTTCATTGGACAATAGTTGTCAGTGTTCCAAAATTTCTTTATTAAGGTGATCTTGACTCTTAGAGAACTGTGAAAATTCAACATTTTTTTGGTCCTTAGAGTTCTAATCTGTATATCCCTATAACTTGGTCCTTATAGTCACGATGATTTAAAACATACCTAACCAGACAAAAAGAAAAACAAACAAAATCTTATTTTCAAAACTTTTAATTGGTTTTATATTACTTAGAGAAAGAATTACAAATATCCTGGCATAGCATTAAAGGCTTATAATCTGTTCCAAAATCTGGAATCAAATTTTATTCTCATTATTTCCCTATATACACATTCTAGTACAATTAAAGGAGTCAAATTTTAAATATCTTTGGAATCATTCCTCTATCTCCATTAAACTTCCTTACTTTAGGTTTTCACAATCTCTTGGATGTTTTCAATCCTTTTTCTAGTAGACCACATGCCTCCAACCACATTCCCTTCCAGTTCATTCTTCATCTTTAAGTGAAGCCCAAGAAGGATTTATCTTGTTTAAAACTCCTCTATGACTCTCTTAGAGATTAAAACTAAATTCCTTGGTATGATTTACTGAACCCTATTTGATCTTCACTTTCATTATTTTAATACCTGCAATATGAGTATCTCTATATATGACTAACTATAGAATGGCAAAGCTATTCAGCCTGTTCCAACAAACTTATTGTCAAATGTGGGTAAAGCCAACAGACATAAATATGTAATAAAGAACAAGAGCTATGACAGAAAGAAACAGATGCCATGAGATGGAAATTTGGGGAAACATGTTTTAGACTGAACATGAAAGGAAGAATTTTTGCTGAAGTAACATATATACTGCTTCCTTTATGTGGAGGAAAATTCCCCAAGGTGAAGTCTGAGAAGGTACTGAAATTAGAAATAACAATGAAATTAGACTAGATAATATCCCTATGTGTTCATACCTATTCATTCAATGTTACTTTTGGAAAAAAATAAGAGTAAGAATTTTTTATATGTAAATTAAAACAACATTTTGCATTACACAATGTATTTTTCTTGTCTGCCATGTGTCTTTTATCTTTATATATATTCTTTCCATTAAAACTTTTAAGTTTTCAACAGTATTCCACTATATAGTGTATAGCTGAATAGCGTTTTCCATTCTATATAGTGAGCCCCTCTCACAGAACAGGTATTGAAATAATAAAAGTGAAGATCATAAGGGGTCCAGTGTATCATATCATGGCCTTTAGCCTTTACATCTAAGGTAGTCACAGATTATTTTAAACAAGATAAATCTTTTTTTTTTTTTTTGGCTTCAGTGAAAGAAGAAGCATGAACTAGAAGGGAATGTGGTGGGAGGCATGTGGTCTACCAGAAAGATTGAAACAATCCAAGAGTTTATGAAGATCTAAAGTAAGGAAGTTTAATGGAGATACAGAAGTACAAGTATCTGCCACTTTCTGCTTCCTGCTTTCCCCTACCACAAGATAATTATAAATGTTTAAATATATTTCCTTTATCCTTTTCATAGTTCTCTTGTTTTTCATTTAAATTTTTATCCATTTGTTTTAATTTTTCACCATAAGGCATGAAAGGGGAACAAACTATTGTTTCCTATGTGGGTAACCATTTGTTATAATAACAAAAATTAGCATTTATTGTGGTTGGCTATGAGTATCTAGCTCATAATGAATGTTTTGTACTTATTATTTCTCTTAACTTTGAGGTACCAACCATGTAGTTACCATTATATGCCCTCAACTTGTCATTGAAGGAACTGAAGAGAATTTCATGATTTGCTTGAGGAGGTAGTACAACTATTAAACATAAAAGCTTTGATTAGAACCCTGAACTCAAGAGTTCATTCTGTTCAAAATTGCCTTGTACTGATTTCCAGAATCCTCTTCTCACTTATCAATTTGAAATGTTTTATTCATCATATGATAAACTATATTGTATATATTGAAATATACTGCTATTGAGTTATTTCTGGATGTATGAGCTATATGCATGTGCTCATATGTGCAAGAATTTAGATATCATTGAAGGACAGATGATTGGTTGCTTTTGTTCCATATTTCTATGCTTCTACAAATTGATTTAGTCATCTAACCAATTAAATATTAAAAATATTTAATACCAGAATGTGTTTTCTAGCTTATAGTTTTAAAATTGTCTCTCCTTTTTCTTTTCAATTTTATTCTCAGGTTTTCAGGAAATGATAATCCTTTGCTCAATTTGACAATTTGTGGAATTTGACACAACAATATTAAACTCCTTAAAATGTGATTATGTTTTTGACAACTTTTGTACTAAAATTATTCCATGTAATATAAGAAAGGATCAGTTTTTAATTGTTATCTGTTGTCTTGATGTATTATATAGTTATATAATGCCAAATATATTGAAAAATTATAAAAACATTCTCCTAGTCTCACAATCCAAGCTATAAAAAAGTAAATATTATTTGCTCTCAGATTGGGTTACACATAAGTTTTGTATTTTAGAAAAACACATTGTAGTCCATGCACTATGATCTCTTGAGATAGTCTTTAAAAAAAAGAATATCACCTTCTTTTTCTTCTTTGAAAAAAAAATGATTCTTTTCTTCTTTAAAAAAATGATTTTAATTGGCTTTATTTCCAATTCTCAAATTGGGCAACACTTCATTCCATAAAATAGTATAAATGTTCCTTACCTTTCTTTAGCAGAGCTGAATTACTCAGAATTGCTACCTGCTCTTTTATAAACTCCTTCAAAAGAACTCTCTCCTTAACATTCTTATATTAGATGAAGTGATCAGTTTGTTATTGAGACACATTCCCTGCTGTGTACATTGCAAATTAAGACAGAATTAGGCACTTAAGAAAAGTGCATTAACTTTTTTAGGCCACTAGGGTACCATTTAAAGCCCTTGTGTAAAATTGTCTTTAAATCAGGTCATCATGATGTCATTTAATCATTATAGAGCACTGAAATAGATATTTATGAGATGGCTCCCTAGTAGCCTGAAAGGTGTCCAAAACCTATGACCCATTCCAAAATCAAATGGGCTAAACTACTTTCAGAATGCCATTGATTTCTCAGTTCTATCTGTAATTCTCAGAAAGAATGTGCAACATTTGACAAAGGAAGAGATAGCAGCTGAAATTCCACTACCAAGCTCAATCAAAATTATTTGCTGAGAAATTATTCTTGTTCTCTTTTCATTGCATCGCTGTTTTTATTGCACAACTATAGAATAATTCAGGGCCTATTAGCTGGTTGTCTCTTCCTACCAAATGATACCCATCTAAGAAAAATTGTAGCTGATTATAGAAACACAGAGTTGGAAGGTTTCTTTAGAAACCATCTGGTAAGAATAGAGTTTGCCAGGTACAGCCCTTCTTAAGCTATCTCAGACTGGTATCTTGCTTTTAAAGGTCTCCAAAATTTTTTGCTAATATGGAAAACATTTTATACTGAGGTAGAACTCCCTTTTGTGTATCTTTTTTATCATGATAGTATTGGGTAATAATATCTCCTACAAAGTAAAAAGTTTTTCTATAGAACTAGGTAAAAATCTTTTACTGAATCTTTTAAGATCTGTGAAATTGTCAGAGTATTATATTTTTATAGCCCTTAGCACAACCTACAGGAGATGTGTGGGAAACTGTTTATATTGTCACTTTCTATGACACTCTAATGAGGTGAATATTCTAGAAACTGAAAAAGTACATGAGAGAAAATGTTTTCCATATTGGAACAAAATTATTCCTTAAAAAAATCCCCCAAATTACCATTTACATTTCTATTATCTGCCTATTTTTAACTGAATCAAATTCCCAGCTATGCATTCATTTATCAGTTCTGTACAGAACTTTTATATAATGCAAAGAATGAGATTATACCTTGTGATGTCATGTTGCTGTATTTAATGGATACTTCAAACTGTAGTCATTCTCACATTACGGTTCAAAATTTCCATAAATCCAAAACCAGATAATGGAACTGGAAGAAAAACAATATTTTAGAGGAGGGGAAGCAAAGGTAGTTCAGTTTCATGAGAAAAACAAAATTCAGGTTTAATTTGCTTCGTGTTCATAATTTTGTAGAACATTTTCTTATTAGACTTCTATATATAAAAACACAGTACTTACTGTTACATTTCCCATCTTCTTCTGCATGTAGGATAGTGTCCTTTAGGCTTAAAACTCCATTCAAAATGCCATGCTAACTATAAAAACGGGTTTGTTTGCACTTATATACTTAGCTCCTTATTCAGGCCATTGTGTGTTTTACACATCTCATAATCGAGATCTATATTCTGTGTGCTTGCAGCAGTCTTATGTGGGTTTGTCTCCGAGCCAGATTTATCTTCGTATTTCCCATTATAGACTGAAAGGACTGTATTAAGGAAGCCTTTCTTTTCAGTTCCTGCTTGTGATTGCTAACATATCAAATTTATTCCTTCATAATCCAGATCATTTTCCAGCAGCTTTGAGGCCTGCTTGTAGTAGTTTGTTAGAGAGCTCATAGTAACCCTACACTGACAGACCAAAAAGCCCTTCGACTGTCACTTTATGTCATTAACAATTTTCTAAAGCCATTACAGATGGGATGGACTGATTAGAACTGAGGAGGGAGGATCTTTTTCCCAGCCAGAAATATCCCCTGAGACTTTCACGCCGTGTGAAGTTTCTAGTGATTAATGGGAGAAAAATAAGGCCGCCTGTCCCACAGTTGCCATAGACTTTATTTGAAAAAGAGCTTATTTATATTTGGAGATCTCTCTGGATAACTAAACATTAACTGGAGCACAAAATACAGATAGAGTAATAGGTTTCAAATAATAGCATGCACATCAGTTTTAGTTCCTGACATTGGGTTTTTCTCTCCTTGTTTTAGTATAGTTATTATAATTTAATGTCAGTGCTGTTCCAAGACGAAAGTGTTTATCTTCCCCTGGCCTTTTTCCCTCCACTTCTGCTGTTTTATTTCTGTAAATGAAAGCTACAGCTGGAATATTGTTTTACTGCAAATCTCACACCAGCACTGTCAGTTGTGATGTGACACCAGAGATTCTTATCTGTAGGTTGGGTTGGAATTATTAAACATTCTCACATTGTGCAAAGTGTTGGGGATGAACAGCAGTGCAGTGAGGTGCATCCAACACTTCTGTCTTTCCCACCTGATCCTTGAAATATGACTCCTTTAAAGGGCTAATGTTCACTTTCTATAGCTTTATATAGAGAAGTGACAGTACTCAAGAAGTAACATGAA
Source organism: Urocitellus parryii (assembly GCF_045843805.1). Classification (NCBI taxonomy): domain Eukaryota; kingdom Metazoa; phylum Chordata; class Mammalia; order Rodentia; family Sciuridae; genus Urocitellus; species Urocitellus parryii. Next base: position 41,872,100 of record NC_135536.1, read on the forward strand.
CTGAAAATTATAGTAACTTCCATCTCTCCGTCTTAATGCATGCTTTCAAAAGCGATCTTAATGGTAGACCTCATTTGGAAAGAAAACAATTGACTATTTGTGATTAAGAACAATGGGATTTTTATGAAGAAAAATTGCTTGCAACCTAAATATTAGAAAATATTTACATTTTTTCACTTTTTTAAATAAACTTTTTTATGACTATGATACCAAAGCAAAACATTTTATCAAACTAAAGAAAGAAATGAGGCTTATGTTTTTCTTGAACTTATTTATTATCAAACCTATAAAAATATTAACTCAGATTATTAGAGGTACATATCATAACTATATATTATTTGCCATCTTGCTTATGCTTAAGAAGATATGGAATTTTTATCTTTAAATGCAGTCCATAAATGTTAATCACCATGACACTTTCAGAAAACTAAAAAGAAATATTACCTTCAGCCTAAAGATAAGGAGACCAAAGAAGCAAGATTGATTTGTCCAGAAATTCTCACTTAGCTTTGTCATTTTACATTCCTGAATTTCAACTTTGAGAACATTAAGTCAGTTTCTCAGAGCAATAATGTCAAATACATACTAAGGAACCAAAGTCTCTCAGATGCTGTGATTCAAAGTTGTATTTGCAATCTGTAGAGAGAAATTTCCAAAAATTGTATAGGACGAATCAGAGGATGATATTTATGCCACAAATTTTCCTAGAAAGTACAAAATTACTTCCTGTGTTTTTGATTGGAATAGGAATGTATAGCTAAAAGGCCATATTAGTTATACTTAGTTACAAGTCATGGAAAGCAACCAAATTAGCTTGCTTGTAAGTGTTCAAAATAAAGTTGCAGATTAAGTAGTTACATTAGAATATCAGCTAAATAATGAAGTTTTTAAAGACTTTCTTAGTTGTAGGTGGACACAATACCTTTATTTTATTTTTATGTGGTGCTGAGGATCAAACCCAGTGCCTTCCACATATGAGATGAGCACTCTACCACTGAGCTACAACCCCAGTCCATGAATAAGTTTTTTATATAAATAGGTCCTAAAAATTTCATTCTGCATTGTTATTTGCTGAATTTGGCAACCCTAATCAAAACACAATTTAAATAAGTTTAGGCATATATGGGAATGAATCAGAAAATCTAAATTTAAACAACTAAAAGGCAAAAATTTCAAAGATGCAGTTAGTCTCAGGATCAGCTAGAAGCAATAACATGAACACCTTAGCATTTTCTTTTCATTCACACGTTGGCTTCATTTTTTTTAACTACAAACTTAAATTTGTGAGAAAACTTCTGTTGTTTATGTAAGTTTTACATTTGAAAATTTTGCCACTGGAGAGAAGAATGTTCTAATGTAATCCCTGACCCCAGGGGGAAAAAAAAATACCCAAGCAGGGCTATAATTGGTCTAGACCTGGCCAGGTGCTAACCTCTGGAGTTGTCACCAATAGCCATTGCATTGGGGTTTGTGTAAAAATATAGCACCTTCCACAAAAGTTATAGGAGGAAAGTAAAATCAAGGAGCAGGCAAAAACAATTTCGAAGGATAGAACAAGTTGTTCTCAGATGAAAGGGGTTTCTTGGCAGGAGAAGAGTAGACAACAAGCACACATATATATTCCAAATCAAAACAGTTCAAGCAAAACAGGGTGTTTTTTAATTAAAAGAATGCAGTGCTGTATTAAAGACTGACTACCAGAGGAATAGCATTCAGGCATCATAGAAGACCTGGACCACTCTCTGTAACTCTGGTTGGTTGGTTGGTCCTTTCTATTTTTAATTCTTGTGTGTGTGTGTGTGTGTGTGTGTGTGTGTGTGTGTGTGTCTGAAAACTTCTCCTCTGACTCTGTCTGGTCCAGGTTTCATTGGTATATTACAGTACATACTGCATAGTTGTCCGAAGCCAGGGGCCAGAAGCAGCATGACTGAGAGCTGGGGACATGTTTGAAAAACTTCAGTGAGTGGGGAACAATTTTCTGAGAAAAGATGTCTATTGCATTCTGTTTTTTTAAAACCAAAATGGAGTTACTACTTGTTTTATTTACTTCCAGGCCCCAAGAGGAAAGTATATATTTTCATCTCCTATTACTTCCTTTCCTAAATTAACTGTACCCTTGGGATAATCAGTCTTAGGCGAAACATGTAACTTAGTCATATTGATCCACAGTTCTATAGACATCCATTGATCATTGAAGAATACAGTCTGAGTGGTCACAATCTATGAATTCCATTAAGCAAGGATTCCATACGCATACCGAGAAAATAATAATTGTTAAGATAATTTTCTAAAGATTCACCTTATATAGAATATTCTGAGATGCTTTTGTCACGCACACTTATAGAAAATGATGAATTTATAGCATAAGCAGTTTGTCCCTTTGACTTAATGCTGACAGTTTGATTTGAAATTTGAAAATGATGGCATTTACAATGAAATGCAAAGCTTCAAAGCTCCGCATTTTCTTGGCATGACCACTGTAACAGCATTAGTTCTTGTCTTTTAAAAAATTTATTATTATTAAATACTAGAAAGTTGCTAAATCAGGTGAATTTCCAATAGATTATTTAGTAGACCCAAACAATTAGAAAACTGTTACTCAATGGCTTCTAAAGGTAGATTTATGAGAGAAAAGGAGAATATCAAAACCTTCATTTTATATAATCTTTCATGTACATTTTTCTCTTAGAATGCTTGGCACACCATGAGGGGTTAAAGCAAGATTCTGCAACAGACACAGAGACAAGGTGCTGTTATTCTCTATTATCCCCAGTTCCATAGTTCCACTCACTAGAACAGTTTTTACCTCTAGACTCAGAGGTGCTGACCCTGTCATAGGCTCCATTACCCTGATTGGGACAACCAATATAAACGGTAGGTAAATCTAAAGAGTAAGTATATTCATTTAGGGATATATGTTGAAAGAATGAGAAAAAATAGAAAATGAAATTATGATCTATAACTAATTTCATTTTCTATTTTGTGGAGGAAGAGAAGCCCATGAACGAGTCTGAGGTTTTAAGTGGGAGAGAGAGAGAGAGAGAGAGAGAGAGAGAGAGAGAGAGAGAGAGAGAGAGAATGGGAGCAAGAGAGATTTACAGAACTGATAGAAAGAGCAAGTATCAAGGAGGGAGGAACTAACAGCATGAAATGGTACAGAAAGGATACTGGAAAGCATCTGCTGAATTTGTCAGGTTAGAAATCAACAGTGATGTTACTGAGAGCAATTTCGGTGGAGTGGCTGGGAAAGAAACCAGAACACAGCAAGGTAAAGAGGAAAAGGAGGCAGAAAACTTTAGAACATGAGCATAAACAACCCTTTTTAAAAGCTCATCTGTGGAAAAGCCAAGTAGGATCAGTAATTTTGCATATTTTGATAAGAACCAGAAATTCTATAAGTGTAAGAACACTTTCAACAGACGTCTCCAAAGACATGATTAAAATTCTGTACAACTATTCCCAGAAATCAAGCTTGTCTTTTTTTTCTTAAAACAATATGGCTTATTTTCCAATCATTTCTAGAGTGTCAATCTAAAAGTCAACCAAAACCAAAAAAAAATGGAGAAATTATGTACCTGCGCTTGTCTCCTTTTTCATCATTTACTGATATATTTAAAATATCCTCACATTTTTGAAGTAGAAGACTTATGCGATGGTTTGGATGTGAGGTGTTCCTCCAAAGCTCATGTGTGAGAGAATGCAAGAAGGTTTGGAGGAGAAATGACCAAGTTATAGCCTTAATGTAATCACTGAATTAATCTCTGATTGGATTCACTGGGTGGTAACTGAAGGCAGGTGGGGTGTGGCTAGAGGAAGTGGTTCATTGGGGGCATAGCTATGGATATTTGGGTCTGGAGAGAGAAGACTCTCTCTCTGCTTCTGATCATCATGTGAGCTGCCTCCCGCTGCCACACTCTCCTGCCATGATGTCTTCCCTCACCTTGAGCCCTGAGGAATTGAGTCAGCCTTATAAGAACTAAGACCTCTAAAACCAACCATGAGCCCCCAGATAAACTTTTCCTCCTCTGTAATTGTTCTGGTGAGTCTTTTAGTAACAGTGGTGAAAATGCTAACCAAAACAACACATTATCGTTATGTTACATATGCATGTACTAACATAATCTACCATCAACAGATTCTGTCATTGCTTTTTTTTTTTGATACTGGGGTAGTGAATCCAGGGGCACTTCACCAATCCCCAACCCCCTTTTTGTATTTTATTTGGAGACAGGCTCTCACTGAGTTACTTAGGGCATCACTAAATTGCTGAGGCTAGCTTTTAACTTGCAATCCTCCTGCCTCAGCCTCCTGAGCCACTGGGATTATAGGTTTACCTTCTTAATAAAAATGTTGATACATATATTACCAAATTGAAAGGAAATTTTAGCCAGAGGCCTATTTTATTCTGTTGTTGTTTTGGAACACTTAGCACTTCCCACCTGGTCTCTTGTTATACTTATCTCAAGTAAACTATATTTATTCTACAATCTTCCCCTCCAGGTCTTTTGCAAGGTACACTTAAAAGAATGATTTGATCAACTCATTCTTCCTGACAAAGGATAAGAAACAGCCTAATGTGTTACTTCTCTCAAGATAGTGGTGTATCTGAGAACTAAAAGTTTGGAAATTAATTTCAAATTGAAGAATTTTAGCTGTGTAGATGGATGAAGCACTGGTGACTTTTAGAACTAGGTATGGTCCTACTGGAATATCACAAATAAAGCTTTATTTTACCTAAAGAAAGTCAATATTACATAATAACCATAATTAAAGGAACAGGCATCCTCAGGAAATAGAATTCTATAATGTAAGGCCAAGTGAATTTTCACTGGTATTTTAGAAATATATCACAATGAGGTAATCAGAATATTTTTGTCTAGATCTATATGACTATACAGTTCAAGATTTCAAAGGAATTTTTGTAGCAGGCTGACATTTTGATATTGCCACAATTCCATGGTTTCTGTTCTTAGAAATATGTGAGAACATTTCAGAGAAAATGGTAGAAACTTATAAATTAAAGGGTCTTCAGTATTGATCAGATTATAGCACCTAAATTAACATTTTCAAGGTTAACATTTCATTTAGATGAATGGCAGACCTTGACTGGTGGCCACAGACAATTCATGAATGTGATTACAACAAAGTAATTTACCTTTGTCAGATAGACTTTCAGTAATAGTGTTCTCTTGGCTTAATAAAGTTAAATACCACTTATAACCAGCACTTCACTTTGCTTCATCCCATCATACAGCATGTTGGTTGTTCTGTTCTTATAACAGACATCTGCGTAGGTGTTCATTTGTACCTGCCCACTGTGTGGGTACTCATCTAGCTATAGAATAATTGCATAAAATGAAGATTGAACTTTATAAGCCAGTTTTCATCATCATTACTTAGTGTACCTAAACTTTGTTCTTGCCAATATTTTTTTTACTTTGACTCATTTGTATGCATTAAAAACCACCTTCTTCAATATGCGCTAAAATAACCACTGAAAAACTTGTGACACATAAGTTAAAACTTTTAATCTCGGTCTTGAGAAAGCACATAAAGATTTGTGAAATTTTGGACTATACAAAGATATTCTCAAATATTGACAGATTTCATTATAGTGTAATCAATAATGACAGCATTATAATTTCAAAGTTTTATTTCTTGAAAGTGTGTGTTTGCTATTCTATTATTGTGTAATTAAACTAGATTAATTGATTACCTTCAGCTTGGGATCTTTAAAATCATATAAGATTTGTACTTTTCCGTGCGTGCGTGTGTGTGTGTGTGTGTGTGTGTTGCTGGGGATCAAATTTAGGGACTCATGTATGCTAGCCAAGAACTCTACCACTTAGATTTATCCTGTTTCCACCACTTTTTTCTTCTAAAATTATCCTCCTGCAACAACTAACCAATACATATTTTAAGTTGAATAGAAACTAGAGTAATTTATTTTTAAGTTGGACTTGGACATAGAATCTTAAAAAGAATTTTATGACTGACTTGAGTAATAATGCAATATATTTGGAAAATAATTATTACATAAAGCATTGATTATAGAATACCAAAGAGAGTTTATTAAATTCCCCCCCTTTATCACTTGTTTAAAATTTTTAATTCTTTATTACTTCAACTAAACTTTTCTTCCTTGGGATGATAGAGAGTCAACATAGCAAAGTAAAATATAGCAACATGTGCACATCCAGGATCTCCATCTTCTCTCCCATGTCTTTGGTCCCTTTGAGGATTTTTAAAATGTGGTATTCACTGTGCTAATCCATATGTGCATGTGGCAGGCATTGATCATATCCAACCACCCTTATTCCACCCTTGCCCCTCTCCACAACTTTCCCTGTCCCTAGTAACCACTATTCTTTCAGTTGGGATTTTATTCATTTATTTAAAATTTCTACATATGAACAAGAACATGAAATACTTGTATGTCTGTGTCTGGTTTATTGCATTGAACATGATGCCCTCCTTTGGTTTTTTTTTTTTTTGTGTGTGTGTGTAAGCTATCTGTATATCAGGACTGAAGAAATATGTGTTGGTGGAAATATAGCTCAAAATAGTAGATAAATAAATTAAATGGCATAAATACTTAGAAAAGTAAGAACTTGAAATTACAGAGTTATTTCTTACAACAGAAAAATCATATTTCTTCATTTGGAAAATTAAGCAACAAAATATCTGTTATGTACTTTTATTCAAAATACATTTTAAGCTTGATAATCATAGTAGAAGTCAATGCAATGCCTTTTTCCAGATGTGAGCTATAGGGGAATTTCATAGAGACCTGGTTAGAGAAAGAGGTAGAGTTAATGGCATTTTTGAACATTAGTTAAGAGATGAACTACCCACTAATAAAACAAATTTAGAATGAGCCTTGATTGCAAGGTAGTACATTTTATAGATGTATGTTTGTTATACCAACCAGGTTAGAAAAAAAAATTCCTTATTTCTTTCTGTGTGTACTATAGGGTCATTTTGAGAAATTATTGGTGGAAAACTTTATAATACAAACACAGGGATTTTGGAAACCAGAGTAGCTTGTAAAATGTGTTAAATTATATAATATGAAGACTGGAAAGGGCTCCAGCCTCATACTGTGGTTTATGTTGAATATGGATAGTTTTATTGTACTATTATATGATATATACTATTATGTTAATTTTTGTGGTTCTGTTCAGAAGGGAGGATAATAGCTTAAAGGTTTTATCTTAATTCAGAGAAACAAAGAGTATCCTATGAATGTAAAGTATCCACATGATTTTGAACAATAGTAAATCTACTTAGGAGAGAGGCTATAATAGAATGAGGAAGTATCATTCAGTGCCTTAGCTAATGTATATTCATGTCACGGGATCAGGTAAGAAGGGAACCAGGATTTTCAGAGGGAAAAACACTGTTAATATCTATCTTCGACTTGACAAGAAGTGAGACATCCATGATGAATATTTCTAGCACGTATATTTCTAAGGCCTTCTGGAGTTTATCTATAATGAGACATATCTATATCTTTATCTTTTTCTATTTATCCATCTTAGAATATAATTTAACAAGAAATATTTGGTAACATCACATTTACTATTTTCTCAGAACCCAGTCTAATTTGTAAAACATCAAGCCTTTTTGCTACTAAAAACCTCATTTTAAAAACTGGGAATAGTAAGTAGTTGCTATCATTTTCCATTTCTTGTCCACCTTTTCCAAATTCCTCTCTGCATTCTCAGTTGCTTATTCTGGAGACTGGAGGTGAAGGTTGTCCACCTGGGATACCTAGAAAAATAAAAAGTAATCAAAAGGTGGGCTTCCCATTAAATGACATACTAGATATTGACTACAGGATTAGGAGAGTCACACCACTATAAATTTACACCTTTGTTTAATTCATATTATTATCCTAGACATTTACTCAAGGTTAGTCAGCAACCTTTGCAAGTCTTGCCTCCTTGTTATCATCAATTCTTAAGATGAATTATTTTAACCTTAACAGAAATGTAGCCCACCATTTCAAATACTGTATGTCCTTATTACCATATTTACGGATGAGAGAACCAAAACAGTGAAGATCAAGTGAGTTCATCCATTATTAATAAAGAAAAAAGTACAACTCACAGTCTCCTGTGCTTAACCAGAGCTCCAGAGATAGTAAATTATGGGCAATTTAAAATAAAAGGAAGTATTAAAACTTATTAGAGCAATTTGGAGATGTCTATTCCAGTTAATAAAGAATGTCCAAAAGCAAATTTAGCTATGTGTACAATTTGTTATACTCTAAGAATGGTATAACTTGTCTGCAACAATGATTAAAAAATAGAAATAGTACCCACCAATGGATATATTTTATTTTCAAATTTACAGACAAAAAAATGGTACAGATGGCACCCCAAATAAGAGACTGGCATGGACCAGTATCTTCTCTGTGAAAATGACTAATGTATCACTACACTTTTGCCAGAACTACATGAAAAACCTGCCAAAAATGATCATGTCATTATCAGCTAGCATTCCCGATTGTTCACTGTTTGTGTCATATATGGTTCCTCTGAAAAGAAGTACTCTTACCTAACATGATCCTTCTAACATTATAAAACATGAACTTTCATTTGTTTTTTTTTTAATGTTTTAAGGAAACCACATTTATTCTACAGTAAACAGACATATTTCCCTGGTGTCAGGAAAAAAAAATAGCTGTGCTAAAAATTAAATGAGATCCAAGTGTCAAAGCTTATGTTTATAAAGCCAAAACAGAACACAAAGAAATTTTGATGTGTTTGTATATACCAGTAAGCTTTGTTCTCTCACCTACTATAGATTTTGAGCTAATAACCATCTACTAAACATCTAACACTAAATGCTTGGTCATATGGGATTATTGATTTCTATTTGTGAGACTTTAATGAAGATTAATCTAATGGAATGGTGCAATTTCCTAATTAATAATATATCCTATGATATTACAATGAAATTAAATGTAAAGTAAGAAGTTAATCTGTTATGCATTATACAGTGAGCATCTTTTATCTGCTTTTTAGGTCAATTTGGGACTCAAAAGTTAGATCTAAAAGTGAATACACACATAAATGCAGAGTAAAGTGTCACTTAACAATAGAGATTCATTCTGAGTAATACATTGTTAAGTTATTACATCATAAATTTTTATTGTTAAGTTATGAATATCATAGAGAGTATATAGAAAAACCAGGTGGTATAGCAACCTACACTGCATGGTATAGGCTCTATTAATGGCAATAGTAACACAATGTTGTTTGTGCATCTAAACATATTTAAACACAGAAAAAGATACACTAAATATACCAGGTGATAGGAGAGATATTCAAGACATTGCCCTGGGTGCTGGGGATATAAAAATGCCCACTGATGATTTTTTCCTTAAATTATTTTTATTAAAAAGTTATTTAAATATGTACAAACATAAGGATTTAAAACTATATGGTTATAGTTATTTATTTATTTATTCATTTATTATATATGACAGTGGAATGTAAAATTCTTATTACACATATAGAGCACAATTTTTCATATCTCTGGTTGTACACACATTATATTCACACCAATTCGTGTCTTCACACCTGTACTTTGGATAATAATGATCATTATGTTCCACCATCATTTCTAACCCCACGGCCCCTTCCTTTCCCTCCAACCCCTCTGTCCTATAGAGAGTTTGTCTATTCATCCCATGCTCCCGCTTCCTATCCCATTATGAATCAGCCTCCTTATATCAAAGAAAACATTTGGCATTTGGTTTTGGTGGATTGGCTGTTAGAGAAGATAATGCTAAGTGAAGTTAGCCAATCCCATTTAAGGTTGTTATGGTTTCATGAGGAAAAGCAGGTCAAAAAATATCACTCTAGGTATGAGGAATGCGCTTCCTTATAGTAAACAACTCCTTGCTGCTGAGTTTGGAATAGTTACTTGAAGTTCACCAGAAGGTTAGGATTGATAGGCAATCAAAATTTTTCCATTTAAGGAGAGGCTGGCCTAAGTCAGGCAGACCAAGAAGAAAGTGTACATATTAAGGGCATAGTATGCAACAAATATACCTAAAATTTACAATATTTTCAAAGTAGGAGGAAGTTGAGAGAGAGTCTGGAAATGCAGGTCATTGCTACATTATGAAAGTAATGATAGGCTATACCAAAGGACTTGGACTTCATCCTAGAGGCCAGTGAATCTACTCCCTGGTTCCATTCCCTGTGTTGGTCAGCTTTTCGTTGCTGTGACCAAAATCCCTGACATGAACAACTTAAAGGGGGAAAGATTTACTTTGACTCATGATTTCAGGAATTTTCATACATGGTCTGCTGATTCCATTGCTTTGGGCCTGAGTTTAGGCAGAACATTATACCAGAAAGGCATGGCAGAGGAAAGTTGTTCAGCTCATGACATCCAGAAAGCAGAGAAAGAGAAAGGAGAAAGTGCTAGGAATGAAAAATAGTCCCCAAAGATGTCCTCAAGGACCCACTCCCTCCACTTAGTTTTCATTGCCTATAGTTTCCACCATCTCCCAATAGCCCAGTCAATTGTGAATTCCTCAATGGATGAATCCCTAACCCTCAGGATGCAGTCACTTCCCATAAACCCCACCTCTGAATATTGCTGCATTGGGGGAAACGCCTGCAGTACATGAATCTTTGGGGAAATTCTTGATTTACATAAAGTTGATTGAAGCTCCAGAGTCTCAAGATTAGTCAGGATTAAAAAAATTTTCAGCAATGACACTTAGTGAAGTCTTATAATTGTTAATGTTTTAGGAGTTTTCTGCACTGAAACCACATTTTTTACCACACATCTTGTGATCAAGAAATATGGTCTGCCATGCACCTGAAAATTCAGCTACTAAGGATGCTGATGCAGGAGGATCACGAGTCAGAGGTCAGCCTGGGCAAAGACAAATTCAAGAAATATTTATTGAATTTAATTTACTTAAAGTGGAAGTTGACAAGATTTTTCAATCTGTTATAGTTTGGATAAAAGGTGTCTCTCGAAAGCTCATGTGTGAGACAATGGAGGAATGTTCAGAGTGAGAAGGGAAGACATGAGTCAGTAGGGGCATGCCCTTGGGGAATATATGAGTCTTGAATGAGGGTTCTAATTCCTGGCTGGTGTGAACTCAGCAGCTTTCCTCCTGCTCTTCTGGCTCACTTCTGGAACAGAGCTATGGAATCACCGGCCATGGACTGAGACTCTCAAATCATAAGCCAAAAGAAACTTTTCCTCCTCTAACTTGTTCTTGTCAGGTATACTGGTCACAGTGACACAAAGCCAACTAACATACAACCTGTGGCTTAATCACACAAAAAAAAATTTCCTAAGCCTTTTCTTCTAAATCTAAATGAAATAATAGAGTTTAGTATCTTGTTAGGAGCTGACTTCTTTCCCAAATATTTATTTTCCAATAACAGTTATACTGTTATTGGAATTAATTTTTAATTCTCATTAAGTACATTAAGTTTTCTAAACTGAGGAAGAAGACTGATTAGGTAAATAGATCTGATGCTATTTTTTCTACTTCTCATGTGATTTTCTCAAGAATTTCCAAGTTACTATGCAGTGAGGTAGGTGTTTGATATACTATTGTTTACTTTTCAGAATTTTTCTGATTTTTATCTATTTTTTTGCCTTGAAACTTAATGACTTATTATGGGTTTCTCGGTTGTTAATAGTAGGTATTGTTGCTGCTACACTTAAGCCTCTAATACTAGCATTCTGCAGTTCAAATAGTTGCCCTTATTTGTTATTAACTCATAATCTAATGCTCATTGACCAACACTATCTATTTAAAAACATTCCACAATTATATTGTCAGTGATCATAATACAGAATAAAGATTCACTTCAGTCTTATTCATTTAAAATAAAGACGAGATCTTTCACTTAGAAAGATTTCATATTTTAATATTACCCTTCTAACAGAAATTGAGATTTAGGTCACCTTTATATATAAAATATTTCAAGAGAAAAATGATAGTTGGGTAGAAATTAAGTATAATTTGAAATTTAGTCTTATGGAATGGGAGGGGATTGAATAGCTTGAGGGGCAGGGAATTTTTAGAGTGAAGAAAACATTCTATATGATACTGCAATGGGGAAGAGGTGACTATGCATTTCTCAAAGTCCTTAGAACTTTATGGCCCAAAGAGTGCATTTTTTTTAATTAGGAAGTCAAGGATCATATAATGGAATGTACAATGTGACAAAAAAATGTAATCTAAATATATTACAAATATAAAACTACCTCACTTGAAGGAAGTGAAGGAAAGATGATGATCTAAGTCACTAGAATTGAGGGAAGTCTATAACTAAAGGTAAAAGGAATTGTGCATGTGTATCTTACCCTAGATCATAAAGTTTATTCCCCATGAAGACAAGGGTTAACAATTTTTAAATTACTAAATATGTGTACTAAAATTGAATGATTAAGTAAATGGGTGGTAGATGGTGGCAACCAGGTTTCTCACTGTGGGAGTGGGAAGTTGTAGACAATCAGGAGGCGTGAATAATTCAGATGGTGATGGCTTAACATTGTAGACATTTGTTTGAACTTAATATAGACACAGATGGAAGTGGGCAAGGGAAATATGTATGTATATTTGGACATATGCACAACTCTTATATATTTTTCCTTGTTCTGTTAGCTGAAATGGCCTAAAAGCAATAACACCCCAGTAAAATGAGTATGACTAGCATTAAGCTCTTGTTTTCTAACACTGTTCTTCAATAGAAGAAACTGTAGTTCCATGGAAAAATACTTGTTCCTAGGACTGAGTAATAAATGTACATGGTTGGACTACAGTATGTTGCCCTGCCATAAAGTAAGCATGTTAAACAAATAAACCACAATGTTGGGGATATGTTATAAGGGCATAGGAACCAACTAAAAGATTTTCCAGTGGCCAAAAGTGGTACAATGTCAGCATAAATAAATAAACTAGTATTGGTAAGAGTGCAAAGTATACAATAAATATCACTGACTCCAAATTTATATAAATAAGTGATTAAACATGAAAAATAGTAGCTCTCTCATGCCAAATTCTAAGCAATTTAAATAGACATCTCACTCTCAAGGAGGTGGAAGATAATGCCCCTCTTCTTTAATGAGGGCCACTTCTTAAATGAGGGCTGCTCATAATGACTTTCTTCCAAAAAAAGGTAGATCAAACAGTAGGGAGGCAGATATCTATGTAGTGGAGAAACCAGATCAAAACTATCTCATCCTATTGATGAAGATCAACATCAACAGTGATAAATCATGTCCTTAGTATGTATACTTGATTAATATGATGAAAATGTCCTTTCCTTTGTGGTCTCCCTTCTAAGAACTCTCATAATCCTAGTTTACTCATGGTAAAATAATCAGAAACAAATTCTATCTGAATAGTCCTCCATACACACCAGCACTCCTCAAAACTGTCAAGGTCACCAAAAACAGGGAAAGTCTGAGAAAGAGTTATTTGTCAAGAGAAAACTAATGAGATATTATAATGAAATGTAAAGCTCCTGAAAAACAAACAAACAAAAAATATTAGATAAAATGTAAGGAACTCTAAATAAAATATGGATTTAAATTAGTTCTGGCTACTATTGTTTCATTAATTCTTTCAAATGGCATACTAGTATGCCATGTACTGTCTATAATTTTTCCATAAATATAAATAAATTTTAAAATAAAACAGTATATATTTTTAAAATGTTAATGAATGAATTATGGCTGTGCATTAAAGTGTTATTACTGAATACAAAATAAAAGAGAACTATCTGAATAAATCATAGCTCCGTGGAAAGTTTTCAATTTAAACATTGACTTGAGACTTGATACCCCTGTTTAGCTAGGCAAGTCAGGCTCCAACAAGAGTGTGAGCTGTCACTGTGCCACGGAAGCAGATGGGCCCAAATACACACAACTGGGAAACAAAACCCCAGGACCAGTTGGAAGTAATAATAGGATTCCCAGTTTAGGTTGTCCAAATTGTGACAGACTCTTTATTTTTTATTTTAGTAAACTCAGTTCATTAAATTAATTTCAAAGGATGTTATAGGTTATAAGAACATCCAATATAGTGCTTTGAAAACAATAAGAGCTTCATACTGGCTCAAACTATGAGATGACTTCTGCTTTGGAAAGAAAAATTTCAAGTTGTTTGTGATCTCATGCATTCTAGGATCTCTTTCAGCTCAATCATTTGTCTGTTTTAATTTCCAATATATAAGACCCTGTATCCATTGAAACCAACTCTATATTTTGAAACTCCTGATGTGAATAAACTACACTGACCTTAAGGGAATAGGGTAGGTACTCCCTTCCAAAAATCATACTAGTGTATTATCTGTGGAATCTCCCAAGTCACTTCAGTCACGATGTTCCTTGAGTAATAGACAATTTACCTTTTTTTAATTTCTGAATATAAAACACATCATATGTATTATATCCATGTCCCTGAATGATTCTGAATAATTTATTATGGTCCATATTTTATGGATAACAGGGAATTCTAACCAATATAACCCCAATTGCATCTTTTCTTAAAATAACCTTGCTGCATATTACTTATTGTCTGTTCAGGTTTTTGCTTAATTTGTGTTGACATAACTAAATCACATATAGAGGGATCTCCAATAATTTTTATCATGTATAGAATGTCAAATTCTACAGCAACTCAGCCACAACACCTATCAGGTTATTTCCAAAAAATATTTTAAAATAAACAACTTACTATGGCCCCAAATAGTTGCCACAGGCACAAAAATACATAACAAAAGACCCTCTTTTTGTCATTATATTTAGCTTTCCTGATATAATTCCATATATGTTTAAGTGACATACAGAGAAGTGGTGAGTAGTGTGCTATGAAATTTGTGAGAAAAAGTGTGGTAAATAGAGGTATAGACTCTAGAGCAACATCTCCTATTTTCCACCCCACTTTTTTTCATACTTGCTATGCAAAACCAAAGAAGTTACTAAACTCTCTTTGCCTCATTCAGTTCATCTGTAAAATGTTTCTTTATCATAATTTAATAATATATGAATATTATTTACCTGTTTTCAATAATGTGAATAGAGATTATTCAAGTCAAAAGTAATGAATATATAGTAAGTTAATGGATTGTTGAATGAGGGAATATATGAATGAATCAATTGTTAGTAGTAGAAACAGAAAATATTCAGAGTGAATATTCACAACAGAAAATATGAATTTTTAATGCTAAATGGAACTCTAACAACTGTAATGATGCAACAAAAGTAAAAGAATAGACAATGGAATTTTACAAAATTGAGAAGCTTTGGCACTGCAAATAAGAGGCAACCTACAGAATGGGAGAAAATATTGGCAAATGGTACATCCAAGGAGAGGTTGATATTTAGAATATAAAAAGGACTCAAAATGATGAACACCAAAGAAACAAGCAATCCAATTTTAAAAATGGCCTAACTGAATAAACAGACACTTCAAAAAGGAAGACATACAAGTGGTTAACAAATATATGAAATTTTTTTTCAATTTCACTAATCATCAAAGAAATGCAAATCAAAACCACAGTGAGATATCCTTTCACCCCAGTTAGAATGGTTATTATCAGAAAGATAAGAAATAACAAAATTATAGCAAGGATGTAGAGAAAAGAAAATTCTCATGCATTGTTAGTAGGAATTTAAATTAGTATAGCCATTATAGAAAATAGCACGGCAATTCCTCAAAACATTAACAATAGAATTATCATATGATCCAGCAATTCCACTGTTGGATATATACCCAAAAGAAATGAAATCTTTATAACAAAAAAGATAACTTCCACCCCCATGTTTATTGCAGCATCATTCATAATAATCAAAATATGAAATCAATCCACATGCCCTTCAGTAGAAGAATAGATAAAAAAAAATATGGTCTGTTTATACAATGGACTACCACTAAGCTTATATATAATATAGTAATGGTAATATAATAATAAAATTCTGTCATTTGCAACAACATGGATAGAACTGGAGAGCATTATATTGATTGAAACAAGTCAGAAACAAAAAGGCACATACCATATGTTCTCACTTATTTATGGAAACCAATAAGCAAACTTGTGGAAGTACAGAACAAAACAGAGGTCACTAGAAAGTAGGACAGGCCAGGGTGAGGAAGGATGGTAAGAAATTAAGAGGGACTTTTAGGGAATTGGAAGAATGCTGCTAAAGTTGAAAAGAGGGGTTTTAAGGGTAGAAAAAGGGTGGATGGGCATGATCAGTGCATGATATATTCATGTATGGAAATATCACAATAAACCCCATTAATTGGTACAGTTAATATGTGTTAATATTTGTAATTTTTAAATAATCACAATGGTGGTAGAAATATATTTCAACGTTACTTAACACTGGGCGCACTAGAACTAATATTAAATATCAGCCTTCTTTCTGGAGATTTACGGGAATTGTTAGCCATGTTGTTTTCTCAACTTACTTTCCTTTAAGCTGAAACTTCATCAGCTTCACACTTAATATAGGTGGTTCACAGGATTTCAGTAAATTTAAGGTAATTTATGATTTCATCTTTCTCAAGTAATTTTCAATCAAGTAAAGTTATCCAACAAGCCTGGAAGTTGCACATGGAAACATTTTATTTTAAGGTTTCATTAGTATGCATAAATTCACAGCCCCTCCCAGTTTCTATCCATTTTTGCAAGTAATTGAAAAAAGTGACTCAACATATGTAGATACCAGTTTTTAGGTTAGCAAATAGGGCATGGCATTTTAAATGTTTTAAATATGAGGCATTAACTTGTTTAATTTAATGTGTAACAATGAACTTGATTCTCTTTCCAAAACGGAAAAAAAAAAAACCTTCTGTGGTAAACATGAAAAAACAGGATGGTATCATACAAAGCACAGTATAATCTGACATCTGTTTTTCAGTTCCCTTATTCATTACCTATGAATTTTATTTAATTCACTTGGCCTCAGTTTCTTCATCCATAGAACATAAAGAATAATTATGTATACACACAAAAGTTAACCAAATCCTATTGCTTTCTATTTGTTAATCCCCTACAAGAAGCCTAGTTTAAATTTTTCCACATTTCTACCTGTTATAGAATACCCCACATAGGCATAAACCAGGGAAGTAACACTGTTCGATCATGTTGGGTGACATGGGGTATGGCTACCTACTCATGCAGCTACTTGTACATCTGCTACTGCTTGAGATTGGTCTAAATGTACCATTTCCATCTTATAATGGGCTGCTGCTAAGAACATCTGACTTCCATTTGGCAAGTTTGAGAGAGTTTATAATATCCATTTCCAAATATATGGTCATTTTGTGTTTGTCACAAGATAAAGCACTCTGTCTCTACCAGGATCCAGTAATATCCAGGTGTTTCTCAATGAGTATGCTATTTACTCAGCTTGCATGGCCTTGTTAAAGTGTTCCAGGGACAAACATCAATTCATCTTAATAGGCATTGCCATATACTTTCGATATTGCTTCTTTTCCCACTATTGACACCTCCATACCACAGAATC
This sequence comes from Urocitellus parryii, assembly GCF_045843805.1. NCBI lineage: Eukaryota > Metazoa > Chordata > Mammalia > Rodentia > Sciuridae > Urocitellus > Urocitellus parryii. Next base: position 41,889,632 of record NC_135536.1, read on the forward strand.
TGCTAATTCATATAGCCTAAGTGGCAAGGCTGATGCACTGCCACCTGAAATTTCTGCAGAGTCACTTCCTGCCCCATGCTAGACTTTGAATTGGAAGTATTCCATGTCACTCACTATTATACCAAAGCAGTAGTCCTAGATGAGGAATGTGTGCATATAGAACCTAGAAAAGATCTATTATGTATAGGGCTTCCTTTTTTGTTGTAATGGATGCAATATGCATCAATTTCTTTTACTAGGAAGCAATATATCAGCATACTTCTGCCTCCTCCATCTACAGATTTCAAAGAAAAGACAGGCCCCTGAAATTTCCTAGGATTTATCTCTAGCCCTCAGAATGTTAAGTGTCTTGCTAAGACTCCAGGAATCTAGTCACCTCTTGTTCTTCTTGTCCAATCAACGTGTCATTGTTGGAATGAATCTGTATGGCATTCTGGAGATTGATCATGACCTTCAGTTCTCTTTGGACTATATATTTTTAAAAATATTTTGTTGGTCCATTATAATTAAATATAACCATGGATTTCATTATGCCATATTCATACAGGTACATGACATAATCTGATCAATCTTGTTCCCTAGTACCCTCTCTTTTCCTCTCATCCTCCCTCCCCAATCTGTTTGCTTTACTCTACTAATCTACCTTGTATTATAATTTTTATTATCATTATAATCATCATTTTTTCCATGTTTAATTTGTCCACAGCAAATCCACTTTTTTTCCCAGTATATTATGACAGAGCCAGGAAAGTTAACCTACCCCAGAGGCAAAATTATAAATGCATATTATTTGACCACATAAGTGCAAATTGCTAATGGTCTACTTTTCTACATGGAAGAGAGAAGAATGGATTTGCCAAATCACTGACTATATATAGTATGTTCTTAAGACCTCAATATACACTTAGCAATGATTCCATTTTAGCCAGAGCATCTGTGACCTTGACTACTACTTGCTAAATCTGTAGTGGTCTGTAATTATTCTTCAGGACAGAATTTCAATAAAGACAAAAAATAAAAAGAAATATTGTAAGAACTATCATAACTACATCTTTTAGGTCTTCAATGATGGCACAAATCTCCCTCCAATCCCTCTTGCCCCCCCCATAGATAACTTCTATCCACAGACTACAGACTCAATGAGGATATTTCTCCAACTGCCAAGTATGAAGTATGTCAATCCCAACTGTATACATTCAGCAACTGAAAGGAAATGACCACTGAGTGGGCCCATTGACCCAATGCCTACATTGTTAACTCTTGGAAGGCCCAGGACTTGCTGAAGGCCCACTTTCTAAGTAGGGTGCCATGATGCTTTTGCTGTTTAAACTCCACACCATCTGGCCTCTTTTTATTTAGGGCACCATCCTCCTGTAGATGTTAATGAGCCCCATTCTTTCATCATCTCTTCTATAGAAAATCTGGACTGAGGAGGAGGTCTACCACTGAACTTAGTCATTTTTGCCCTTCTCCTTGGTATGTTCCTGAGGGCCTGAGTGATACAGTCTCTTTTGAGCTTTTCTATGGAACACAGTCCTATATGGGGAGGCCATTTGTCCTAAACATAGTATATCCATTTGAACACATCCAGTTTCCTCAGACTCTTTATTCCTTATTTTACTGTTCTTAGGATTTCACTTTGCTGATTGGTAAAAAAAATAATAATAATAATAATTGTACCAGACTTTAAATTTTTTCTGTTCCCATTGTCTTTCTAGGATCTTAATCTTATATTCTAAGAAAGTTGGTCTCATATTTATGAATTCTTCATTACTCAGTCTTACATTCTAGCCCCCTTGGTCAAGTCCCCTCAAAATCCACTCTCAGCTGAGTGTTGTGACACATGCCTATAATCTCAGTGGCTCTGAAAGAGGGGGATTAAGAGTTAAAAATCCAGCCTTAGAAATTTAGTGAAGCCCTAAGCAACTTAACAATACCCTTTCTCAAAATAAAATATAAGAAGGGCTGGGGATATAGTTTGGTGGTTAAATACCGCTGGGTTCAATCCCCCATACCCCCACCAAAAAAATTTACTCTAATATATTTTCCCAGCTCTTGTTGCTAAGTACTAAAAGATTCTTGTAGTTTTCTTGGTGTATATTCTTTTTCCTCCCTTTTCAGGCCCAGCACATCTCTAGCTGGGTCATACAGGGATTTAACCCTAATTAGCATCTTGTCAACCAAGATAAAGGGTGAGGGCACCTTGCAAGGGAGGTTCCTGTCACTTTGTGGAGAAAAGGCTTCTACAGCATCATCCAGCATAAGGAGATGCTGGATCTTACAAGGGAAGGGATACTACTCCTGAAAGCCAAGAGGAACAGTGAGCTCAGTAGTCAGTATCATTAAGGATAATCAACAGATGTCCCATCCTGTGTTTCAAGATGCTAGGATTTCCCCACAAGGAAGTTGTGTTTGGTATGTGGTCCTAGACTTTTGAATATCAGACCTCCTCATATGAGTATTCAAATATCATTGGAACTCTATAAGAAGTACCTGCTTTTCCATTACTAAAGATAAGAACCTCTTCATAAGACATTGGAGAAACCCATGGCTACCTCCCTTAGCCATGAACTGCTTTTTACTGTCCTCAGTCTATCATTATCTCTATGTAGCATGGCTAAGCAATTTAGCAATGGCCAACTAATTCTGTCTTTGTGGACAGTTGCATTGTTCCCACCATATCTTTCAAATACCTACATCACTGAGCCTGCCTAAAGCATTCTCTTCCAGGAACATTTTCCTAGATTACCACTGGTAAAACCTTTAGCAATTGAGCTATTACCTTGTGCCATGGATTATTCACTCCCCACTGCCAACCAGAATTGCACTGTCTTCACCCACCCAGTGATAGGTGATTCGGTCTCAAATTTTCATCCCATTACAGCCTGTTTTCTCAAATCACTCTCAGAACCACCTATGCTAGTCCAGGTCCTTCAAGAAGCCAATAACAAAGAAGACTTAAAACAAACAAGAATCACCTTTAAGGGAACATGGGAAAGCTATGTGGTTGTGATGCAGATCTGACCATTTTTTGAAGGAGAATGTGAAATAAGTAAGTGTGGGCAGAAGACCCTTAGAATTTAGTGCAATTGGAAGATAGTTTGGCATGGTAATAGAATTCTTGAAAAGAAAGAGTGTCCCCATGTCTTCTAAGAATGCATCTGCATTGGTGTGCCCACCATACTCAGTGGCTGGGAGCAGCCCATACATGATATAGCATCAAGGCAAAAAGAGAGATAGATTTCAGAACTCAGCCGCCTTGCTTATAGATCAAAGATGCCCCATAACCTAAGATCTTAAGAGGTGCATGAATCATACTGGTCACCTTTTATGCACATTTTAGAATTTGCCTTATGCATTCTTCACACTATTGTGAGATTGGCTCTTTAATTCTGTTTCTATAAAAGAGGCAACTGAAGCTGCATGATTTGTTCAAATTTACGTAGCTGGAAAGTGGTAACAACTGATTCAAACACAGATCTCTGACTGCACATCTAGATGCATTTAACAGCACATTCCTTGTCCTCAAAGATCTTAGAATATTTCAGGAGAAGACAGATGTGAACAAAACATAATAAAACATCATTTTCCCTGATAAACACAAGTATGTATAAAAAATGCTTAGGTCTAGCAAGAAGAGTCAGAGAATGTTATAGCTTATATTAAGGGAAAACTAAGAATTTGTGTAGAGAACTGAGGGACTCCAGGAGACAGGGAACAAGACTAAATAGAAAGAAAGTACAGAGGAGCATCACTATGTTAGTGCTGACATGGACTTTAATTAAATTAGTTAAAGTGCCAGAATATTCTGATCTTCTCAAAGGGTTGAGAAATGAGGACTCTTGTATTCAGCCTAAGCTCCTAGCAGAAGGTCACAACTACCAAAAGAGGTTCAGACAACTAATGCTAATGCTCAAACAAGCAGAAAGGATATTGATCAAGGTATTAAAAAATACAGACAGGGTATAGCCAACTGAAAAGAGAGTGACATCTCTCTAAAGTATAGTGACCAGCCTCAGCAACTCAGTGAGACATTGTCTTAAAATATAAAACAAAAAGTACTGGGAATGTTGCTTGGTGGTAGGGTACCCCTTGGTTCAATTCCCAGTCACACACACACACACACACACACACACACACACACACAAAGCCAACAGTTGTAGAGAACATGGGAAGGAGGTAGAATCTTCTGGAGAATTAGTTGGACTACAGTTGGTTCTAAAAGACTGTGGAGCAATCAAGACAAAACAAAAAAACTTCCTAGTATTTGGAATATATATGCTGGTGCTGAAAATAAACACCTCATTGAATGGGCAAGGAACAAGTTGCCCTAAGAGAAAGATGTGTGAACAGACAATATTTTTTTCTCTTTGTGTTTAGAATCAATCTAATAAATGTTGACATTCTGATTCCCAGGTATCAGAAATTTAAGTGGCTATACCTCATTATATAGTGCAACTAACTCTGTCTTTGACCACTGGTGAAACCTTTAGCAATTGAGCTACTACCCTGTTCCAGGGATTATTCACAGCAACGTCACATCAACCAATCATTCTTACAGAAACTATAGCATGAATACCTAGATATGGATGTATAAATTATGCTATGAAGTATCGTTTGCCCTTGAAAAAACTGAAACTAACTTACATGGGAGAATTATTCTGCTATGGAATATCAAAATACCAATCTGAGAGACATTATTTATGTGTCCAATAAGTGTTCACTGAGAAGTTACCATGGGCCAGGCATTGCACATCATGCCAGGAACTAGGAACATGGACGATCTACATGGTCCTTGCCCTCATCCAGGTTGTAGTCTGGAAAATAAGACAGAAAATTAACACATACACTATGATGCATAAAGAAAAAGAGAAAAACAGGATGTTGTGATGGAGAACTAATTGGGGTTGGAAGGAAGAACGAGGGAGACTTTAATTAAAAAGTGTGGTGAGAAAAGATCTCTTTGAGGTGATTTTTAAAGTGAAAACTAATAATGTAGGAGACACATAACAACAATGTTCCAGGCAGGGAAAATTATAAGCTCATAACAAGGGACAGGATATGAGCCGAAGCTAGCCCTGAGGGTCAAATAGCCCAGGAGATGAGAGACAAAAGTCTCCAACTCACAAGAAGAGAGATGGTCATTTGACATAAGAGATACTGCTTGCATCTTAATGATAAGGAAATGGTGACAGTGAAGGTAGATATAGAACTATTTGCTTGTGAAGAGCACAAGGGAACTAGTCCCAATCTACCATCCTATATTTTCCTCGATGAGTTATATGTGATTGGAGGGTATGCTGGATGTGGGTGTAACTGAGGTGTGGCACATGAAGAAAAATAAGGTATAAATAATTTTCTCAGAAAGTAGGAAAGAGAATCTATTAGAAAATATATAGCAGAATTTTTAAGGCAGCGTTGAAAGTCCATAGATAACCATAAACAATGAAGATAAGCATATTATTTATTTTATGTAATTAATACATTTCTCTTTGTTTGACTTTCCACTTGGCAAAACCTCCAGATAGAACACATGCAAAAAAAAAAAATCCTGTGGAAATGACAAAAGCAAAACAATTAAATCATAATGAGATTAAAACAGGCTATATAAATTATGAGCAACCACAAAGATAGTGCTAAATTGAATTACACTAAAGTTATGAAAATAAAGTCATAAATGGAATATGACTCATTTAAACATTATTTTAAAAATGAAATAAACTAAAATGAAGGTCTTCTTAAAATAACTTTTGAAAAAATGTTACATTTTAAACTGTCTTGGTTAAAAAAAAACATATGGGCAGGTAGGAAATTTTAACTAAAAAAACCACAAGTCTTTCTACAGTCCAAATATAGACATAGTAGTATGTCACTTTAGTTGAAATTGCTCTCTATGTAAAACTTGTAACTGGTCCAGTATTTACCTTTTTAAGTGTTCTATTTCTAAAAAATCACATAATGTAACTAATTAAAATTCCAATTAACAAGGTTTTAATATCCCTTTAATATTTGCTTGTTCTGTTTCTACACACAGGTATGAATGGAGCCTCAAGAAGAGGCCACTTGATCATAAAATAAAGGGAAAATGTGAGATGGAAAACAAACACAATACTTAAACCAAACAAATTAAAGCCAGTGTTTTAAAAAAAAATCTAAAATCCTGTAGAGTTTTGAATAACCTTCACATTAGCAGTTTTCATATATTGAGGTGGGACACAATAAGTTAATTTTTTCAAGCTTCCATATATACCAGAATCACATGGATATTTATTGAAAAGATGAACCCCCTGGCTCTATTCAATAACTATGGTATCAGAACCTCTAAAGACACCCAGGAATCAGTCTTTAAAAAAAAAAAAACTACCTGAGATTGTTTGGAAGTAAGTGACTTACAACCATATGTTGAAAAAAAATATTAACATCTAAATTGCAAATTATTTTTCAAACCGATGAGTGTAAGGGAAAATTTTCAAAATAAAATTTTTGCTAATTGATCAAAACTTTGGATTCATGGTAACAATGGTCATTGAATGACCAATACAAGTTTGGTATTGTCAATGTGTTGTAAAATAATATAAATGTCATAGAAACAAAGATCCCAACCATAAATCTCCATATATAAATATCTACCACTGGTTCCAGAGTGTCTTTATAATTTATGTTGTGGTAAATAAGGAGGTGCCTTTCACTCATTACATAGATGTTTAGTACCTGGAACTGTGAAGAACCAGACAGAAATGGATTCTTGTGGCACCCCTATGAGTAACAAATCAGATTGAGAACGGTTTTAATAGAGGTTGTGTAATAACACTCATGTGATCGTTTTCATAAACAGCCTATTGAAGACATAATAAGAAAGAAATCACCAGAACTCTTAAAGTCATACCTGAAACAATGGCGATATTAACAAAAGTTCTCTATAGGTTTAATGCAATGCCAATCAAAATCCCAAAGGCATTCCTGTAGAAATAGATAAAGCAATCATGAAATTCATCTGGAAAAATAAAAGACCCAGAATAACAAAAGCCATTCTAAGCAGGAAGAGTGAAGCAGGCGGTATCCAGATTTCAAACTATACTACAGAGCAATAGTAACAAAAACAGCATGGTACTGGTACCAAAACAGGCGGGTGGACCAATGGTACAGAATAGAGGACACAGAGACCAATCCACAAAATTACAACTTTCTTATATTTGACAAAGGTGCTAAAAGCATGCAATGGAGGAAGGATAGCATATTCAACAAATGGTGCTGGGAAAACTGGAAATCCATATATGACAAAATGAATCTGAATCTCTTTCTCTCGCCATGCACAAAAGTTAATTCAAACTGGATCAAGGAGCTTGATATCAAAACAGAGACTCTGCATCTGATAGAAGAAAAAGTTGGCTCTAATCTACATATTGTGGGGTCGGGCTCCAAATTCCTTAATAGGACACCCATAGCACAATAGTTAAAAACAAGAATCAACAAATGGGACTTACTCAAACTAAAAAGTTTTTTCTCAGCAAGAGAAACAATAAGAGAGGTAAGTAGGGAGCCGACATCCTGGGAACAATTTTTTACTCCTCACACTTCAGATAGAGCCCTAATATCCAGAGTATACAAAGAACTCAAAAAATTAGATAAGAAAACAAATAACCCAATCAACAAATGGGCCAAGGACCTGAACAGACACTTCTCAGAGGAGGACATACAATCAATCAACAAGTACACGAATCAATCAACAAGTACACGAAAAAATGCTCACCATCCCTAGCAGTCAGAGAAATGCAAATTAAAACCACCCTAAGATACCATCTCACTCCAGTAAGAATGGCAGCCATTATGAAGTCAAACAACAACAAGTGCTGGCGAGGACATGGGGAAAAGGGTCCACTTGTACATTGCTGATGGGAATACAAATTGGTGCGGCCAATTTGGAAAGCAGTATGGAGATTCTTTGGAAAGCTGGGAATGGAACCACCATTTGACCCAGCTATTCCCCTTCTCAGACTATTCCCCAAAGACCTTAAAAGATCGTACTATAGGGATACAGCTACATCGATGTTCATAGCAGCACAATTCACATTAGCTAGACTGTGGAACCAACCTAGATGCCCTTCAATAGATGAATGGATTAAAAAAATGTGGCATTTATACACAATGGAGTATTACTCAGCACTAAAAAATGACAAAATCATGGCATTTGCAGGGAAATGTATGGCATTAGAGCAGATTATGCTAAATGAAGCTAGCCAATCCCTAAAAAACAAATGCCAAATGTCTTCTTTGATATAAGGAGGGCAACTAAGAACAGAGCAGGGAGGAAGAGCATGAGAAGAAGATTAACATTAAAAAGGGATGAGAGGTGGAAGGGAAAGGGAGAGAGAAGGGAAATTGCATGGAAATGGAAGGAGACCCTCAGGGTTATACAAAATTACATATAAGAGGAAGTGAGGGGAAAGGAAAAAAAACAAGAGAGAGAAATGAATTACAGTAGATGGGGTAGAGAGAGAAGATGGGAGGGGAGGGGAGGGGGGATAGTAGAGGATAGGAAGGGCAGCAGAATACAACAGACACTAGTATGGCAGTATGTAAAAACGTGGATGTGTAACTGATGTGATTCTGCAATCTGGAGAGTTGATAATCTACTTGAATCAAATGTATGAAATATGATATGTCAAGAGCTTTGTAATGTTTTGAACAACTAATAATAAAAAAAGAAAATAAATATGAAGTAACTGAAACATGACAGCAAAGAATAAAACCTACCCAGAGATAAACTGAAAACAATTCATCCATGGAGAAGCTCAGTCAGTTACATCATTATTCCAAGGTGTTCACAGATTCTAATGGGACAGCCAGAGACCTGAGCAAATCATTCTGTGAGTGGTCTAGTTTCTGAAGAGTGATAGAATCTTGGAAGATCTCATTTACAAATGTGAAGACCTGCACTATCCAAGAGCCGTTAAATAGTCACCTGGCCCCAAGTTCAGCACTATCCAACAGCCACAAACCATATGTGGCTACTGTGCTTGAAATATGGCTCATTCAACTGAGACTCAAGTTCTTATTTTATTTCATTCAATTCATTTTAATGTTAAGTCTGAAAATGGATATTCTATTCAGTTATTGTAAAATTTTTCAGTATGTTTTAGACAATGTACTCATAAATCATCATTATCAACTGTACATTTTTTATGAAATATAAATACAGATCAAGTATATCCTAATTGAAAGGTGCTGCAAAGAGAAAATATATGCTGAATTGTGAAAGCTTCATATAAAAAGCATACCATCTCCTTAATAATTTTTAATATGAATTATATGTTGAAATGCTAATATGTGGATCCATGTCTGAAAATGTATGTTATTTAAGTAATTTCACATCTTTCTTTTTATATTGTGGCTACTAGAACATTCAAAATCCCATAGGTATCATGAATTACCTTTCTATTCGACAGGATTTTCAGGAAATTTTGAATAAGTTGTTGCATATATGGTATACCTAATTTGCCATATATTTTTGCCATCACATTGTAGGTTAAGTCAGGAAAACAAAGAATCTTACATTTAATAATAATTATTAAAACTACATAGAAAAAGTGAGAATTGTTACTTGCACATTTCGGAGCAAAGGATATTCTTATCAGGGTCATAGCAAAGAGTAAGAGCTTGCTAGATTCTTGGAACATGGTCTCAAAGAAATGAAGTTACCACATCTACCAGCATCTGCTAGTGTGCCCTTGTACCCAAAACACTATGAGGCTGAAAGTATAAAATCATGAATCACTTAAAGAAACTAAGAGCCACAAGAAGAAGGAGAAGGAGAAGGAGAAGGAGAAGGAGAAGGAGAAGGAGAAGGAGAAGGAGAAGGAGAAGAAGAAGAAGAAGAAAAAGAGGAGGAGGAGGAGGAGGAGGAGGAGGAGGAGGAGGAGGAGGAGGAGGAAGGGAGGAGGAGGAGGAGAATTAAGATAAGCAACTGGAAACTGAATAGAATGAAGGGTTTTCTAATAATTTTCCAGCTTTGTGAAAATAATTAAATTGCTTATACTAAAGAAATTATGTAAAATAAAACAGGTAAAAATGACCTTTCAGAAAGCTCTACAAAAAGACCAGAATGGTTCCCTACCCAAAATATCATTACTCAGCAATTTCAATTTTTCTCTATAAAATTGAGATTTAGTGCTTAGATTTTTTTTAATTAAAAATACAGTTCTATATTAAATATAACTTTGCTACTTGTGGAAATGAATAGCAGGTGGTAAAAACATGTCTTTGTATGATATACGCTTTCACTCAAAACATGTGATGTCTGCAGCATATCAAGTGCTGTCCAGTACCCTGGAGAAGGTGAGCTATACAGAAGTACTTCTCTCTAATAACAAGTAAATATCTATTCTCAGAAAATACTTTCTCTTGAACAGCTGCTCCTTGTTCTCATCTTCCCAGGTTTTCTTCTTGCTTAGTTATATATTCTAGGGCAGATAATTGAACCTTTCTTTAATAATCCGCTGAACATTCCTCTCTGGCATACCAAAAAGTGTACCCACGTCATGTTCTTTACTTGCCTTCCTTCATCCTCATACACACACACAGAGCACAAAGTAAAGGAACTCCAACATTTAAGGACTCCTAGGGTGTGACTACTTAGTTGAAATAAAAGTAAACTAAATGAGAATGAAGGAAGTATTCTGAGTTTATTATATCAAATGGGCAATTCCTTACCTATTAGTCTCACATTCCTATACCTCCATAAATATATTAGAAAATAATACAAGTATTAATTTCAACAAAATTATGCATCAAGGACCTAGATGAAATGCATATACTTATTAAATGTAAGCAAATCTAATTCAGAAGTAGTTATTATAATGTTTGGGATTATTATGATAATCATTATCTCCCCTCTGACCCTTCTCCATTGAGTGATGGGTGAACTGAGTATGCAGTATATTTGCTTCAAAAAAATAAATAAATAAAGACTCACCTGTCATAAAAAGCTAAAAACATGGATTTAGTACAGCATCTGGCAGATATTTATTAATTATGCCAACTAAAACAGATGGGCAGTCAAGCTTTAAAATCTGTTTTTTATGGCCTGGAATGACAATGAATAATAGGTCAAATCTTACACTGAGTGGTGATTGTTCTTCATTAAAGAAGAATAAATTGGGCATCTTAAAATTTTCTTTGAATACCTGTCCATTCTTCAAAAGATTTCAGATTAGTTTATATGCTTCTTTACTTACCTACTAGTGTCATTTGAAAAACTGATCATGATAGTTTCCTTCTTTTGTATAAAAAATAATGACATAACTTAAAATACTATATCTTGTAGAATATATTGTATAATCCCAACCCCCTAATACCGTCTACAATCAAAGGGCTCTAGAATAAACATGAAATACTTTGCATAATATGGTGAGGAAAGTGTATCCATGTCACACACATAATGAAGTCTATGCATATGACATAGGATATCATCCTCAAAAATCTTCATTCATTCCAAAAATTCAGCCTTTCAATTCCTCAATGTCATTGCTGTTCTATTCCTAGTGGCTCAGCCTCTTACTAAGATCCCACTCACTCTTTGGAACATCCAAATGTCATTGCAATTCATCTACCATCTTTATGATCTTTAATTAACTTGTTTCCTGTTTTTTTTTTGAATCAGTTCATACTCATTTGGTATTAATCTTCAAGAATCCCATATTTTTTGTACCTCCAAAATATTATGAGATGTGTGTTCCTTCCCTCATAGTAATTTAATAAATAAAGAGAAAGAATATCACAACCACAAGAATGATATCCTAATTAGAATAAGTTATACTTCATGTATATAGAACAAGTCAAAATACACTCTACTGTCAAGTATATCTAAACAAACAAATTTAAAATAGTGATAAAAAAGAGAAAGAAGATCAAGATGAGCAACTAAAAACTAAATAGAAGGGAGGATATTCTAAGAATTGGACTTCTTTGTATTTTTTGGAATTTTTTTCCTTTTTAATGTTTATCTTGAAACATTATAATTATACACAACAGTAGGACTCGTTGTGACATATCTGTATTTGAAAATAACATAATTTGCTCAATTAAATTCCCCAGTACTTCCTTTTTCCTTCCTCTCCTTCCTTCCCCTCACCTCATTCCTCTACTCTCCAGTCTCCTTTCTACTTATCCTTCTTTGTGATAATACACAAATAATTAGATTATTAATACTAAAGCAGAGGAAAATAACCTTTCCCTTTAAGGGGCTGCCAAAGCAAGACAAGGGCTCCTTAGTGTAAGGAATCTCAAGGTGCGAGATTTTTATTAATGCAATCTCTGACAATAATAACTGTAATATTATTTTTTTAAAAATTATGAGAAAGAGGCTGGGGTTGTGGTTCAGTGGCAGAGAGCTCACCTAGCATGTGTGAGGCACTGGGTTTGATCCTCAGCTCCACATAAAAAAAATGAATTAAATAAAGGTATTGAGTCTATCTACAGCTAAAAAATATTTTTAAAAATTATAAGAGCAATTTTATAGATTAATAAAGTCTCTGGACTGGATGGGTTTTACCTTCTGAATAAAATTTTCCATTTAATGTTTGAAAATGTCCCTTTCTTTCTTTTCTAATCATTTCAACCAGTGTTTATTTTGCACTACTATTTATAGAGTGCTGTATTCTAATTTTGATGAAAGGGGAAAACAAAGATCATGTGTCTGAGTAGATAGTCATCCATAATGAAAGGAAGGGTAGAAGCTTGTAGTAAGGTTTCCAAGATAAGCACCAAGTGATAATTTTGTGAATGACTTTCTAATCTTTCCTTCTCTCAACATACCCTAACTTTATTTTTATTGGTTAATTTACATAAAAGTTCTCAGTAGTTTTGTCTAAGAAAGTTCACTTAGAGAGTATTGTTTGTGTCCAAATTTATAATGAAGAGACCAGAGAGAAGAGGCACATACAGCCTCTGGAAGGAACCATTTGTGAGTTCTTATAGCAAGTGACATCAGAGATAGAAACCCAAGATAAATTTCCAAACAAAAATCTAAGAGGCATAAAGTAATGGCATGGAGTTGTGGGGGGGGGTACAAATAATAAAAATTGACATAGAATTGAAGAAAGATTTTTACCTTCCTATTCTTTCCTACCTATTCCTGCAGTTTTGACCTAGAGCTCAAAGAATACAACACAAATTCTGTCCTTGAAAAAATAGCAGGGGAAAAGTACATCCAGTGATATTCTCGTGGCAGTAGTAGCAGTGTTGAAGCACAGCTCACAGGTGGCTAGTGCAGAATATAAGCACTGTTGGCCCTTAATACATTGCAACATACTTTGGAGTCCTGGAAATACCATAGATCTAGGGAGTTGGTGCTGAAATCCTGCAATTATATATGTGAGGCTACATTGATTGACTGTTAGAATTCATAGGTGTAGTGAATTCAGATTACAAAGTTATGGAACAATAATGAACTATTTAGGACAGAATATAGTTGAATACACAATCGTGTATTCAATCGTGTCATAGGAATTTCATGCTATAAAATTTTAGAGACTATTGAAGGCTAAAGGAGTCAGCAAAGGCTTTATGAAAATATTGAGAATAATTTGAGACATTGAAAGATGGTAGTATTTACTTATGTAGTGAAACAGAGGGAGATGCTTCAGGTAAGCTGAGCATACTTGTTCTAAGTGGCAGCCATAATGCAGCTGTGAGGCAGCAGGTAACAACCTGACCAGATGGAGCAGACATAGGAAGAGAAGTCAGGATAATTATAACATGAAAAAAAGTACCTCAGTTTTCCAGTGTCTTACAGGTTTCCAAATGTCTTTATGTAGGTTTTTACCACAAAAGAGAGCCTGGTGTAAGAGCTGGTGTGCCTGTAGATTATTCTGTGATGTGATGTGTTGAAAAGGAAAGAATTATTGGAAAGATAGAATAGGAGGAACAACCTGTTCAGGGATATAAATGGTTAGAGTGTATTATCTTGTTCCTCCTACTTCTCTTCAGTGCTGGGGGATTGAACACAGAGTCTCTCTTATGGTAGTCAGTTGCTTTACCCATGATCCTCACCCCCCCTACAACAATTAAATCACCCTTTGAGACTATTTGAAAACCTATCTAGAAGGCACCCCAATTGTCCCACTCAGGCAGCTATAATGGTTAATTTTATGTATCAATTTGAAAAGGTCACAGGGTACCCTGATATTTGGTCCAATATTCTTCAGAGTCTTTCTGGAAGGATGTTTTGGGATGAGATTAACACATAAATGGATAAACTAAGTAGAGCAGATTGCCTTCCATAATGTGGGTGGTTCTCACCCAATCCCTTGAAGGCCCGAATAGAGCAAAAAGGCTGACCCTCTGTTGAATAAAAGAGGATTCTTCCTGCCTGACAGCCTTTGAAATGAGGCATTGTTTTTTCCTTCTTTAGACTGGAACAGAAACGTTGGATATTCCTGGATCTCTAGCCTGAAGACCTTCAGGCTAGAACTGCACTATTGACTCTCCTAATTCACAGGTCTTTGGACTTGGACTGGACTGAAACTATGCTATTGGCCTTGTATATCCAATTTGCCAACTCACTCTGAAGATCTTAGGACTTGTTGGTTAAAATCCTTATAATTTATTATAAGGATTGCATGAGCAAATACTTGTAATAAATTTGTGGGTGTGCTAGGGGTACGTGTGTGTGTGTGTGTGTATAAATGAATCTGAAATCTGTCTGTTTGATTTTTCTTGAAAAATCCTGACTAGTATAAATTTTGATACCAAAAGTAGTTTTTAGGAAAATAAGTTTTTAAAAGTTAATTTTTAACTAACATAAAAATTATGTTACATAATTATGTTACATAATATGTAACATAAAATTATGTAACATAAAAATTATGTTAGTGAGATAACATGATATTTTGATACATGCATATATCATGTAATACTTATCAGGTTAAAGATATTTACTTAAAGTAGAAACTTCTAAAAACTTTTCTTCTAGTTTTTTGAAATGCACAGTACATTGTTGTTATCTACAGATTCTTTTTTAAGGATGAGTCATCTAAATCGGTTCTGAGGTTTTTGGAATTGACTTTCTAATTTGATTAAATCTACAGATGCGAATAACTCTATTTCCCGGAGCAAAGAGAGTATTGACACTCCCTGGTATATTCTGGTGATATCACTTTTAAATACTTGTCATGAAAACTCTAAAAAGCAAGAATTGTAGAGTGACTGAGTATATGATACTTTTGAGCATTTTTGTTATATTAACGAGAATAATGAGATAAGCTGTTTGCTCTTAATGCCACTGGACAAAATGGGAAAAGGATGAGCTCAAAGATTCAAATTCCAAGATCAAACACTGCATAAATTATAAGAAAGTTTATGTGTGTTATCTGAAGGAACCCCTTATTTCCTATTGATTGCTGAAAAAACCAAACCTAGAATCTCATCTTGCAACTAGCTGAATTACAGTGTAAGCTAACTTCCAGCCTCTCAAATTGTCTATAGTTAAAAGTGAGGGTATGGAATGACAAAGAATGGAATCTTGAAAATTGGAATGGAGATATGTAGAACGATCTGGATGACTAAAGACACCATGCCTCTAGATTCTGATGGATTTTCTTCATTATGGAAATAGTCTGTTCACTTCATATTGAAAAGGCCTCTCTACCCCTAGCAGAAGCAGAGTGGCTAAGCCCACTCTGAAGAAGTTAGCCATGCATTGCTCAAAGAAAACAGTAATAACCTCCCCTTATGCAGTTGTCCTGAAATACAGTGCTGAATCTCCTCAGGACACATCTCCACCATCCTTCTTTGCATCTAGATCTATAACTAGACTCAAATTCTCTTAAAGTAAGCTTCAAAGTATTATTATCCATGAGGAGGTATACGGTATTCTGAAAACACGACTTGAATTTTCTAATTTATAGACAGAAATATGAGAAACTTGTACGGGAATAAATACTAAGGGCATGGGTTAATGATGGCAGAGACATGAATTTGGATCAAGATGAATTTTTATAGGTTTATCAAGCAGAGATTTCACATTAAATGTTATAGCTCAAGGTTTTAGAAAGGATTCCAACCATTTGTTTGGTTTATTGATGCAAACATGAACCAAAAGATAGCCTGCAGTGTGAAAATTAGAAATGCCAGACCAGGCTTGATTTGAAACAGAGGAAGGGATGTAAAGTCTCAGGGAAACTGAGTTGTTCTGTTATTTAAGTCTGACTCATCCAGCCTAGGAGGGTCCAGAAGAGACAATTTTCTCTCCACCTATGAGAAATAAAGTTGTGAGGAGATCCATAGCATCTTTGAAAAGTTCTGTGGTCACACTTGTCTGTAGATTAGCCTTACAAAGAAAATAGGCCACTGAATTAGGAAACCTAACTGCAATGACAGTAACTGCATCCTGGGATGGATCAATGGGAATTACTTGAATCTGATAATAAGCGGTGTCACTCAATCATAAATGGCCATATGGATTGAATTTCTGTAACCCCTTCAAATTCATATGTTGAAGCTCTATGCCCTGATGCATTTGGAGTTGAACCATTAAAAATAATCAGGTTTAGATGAGGTTGTGAGCATAGAACTACCATGATAACATGAAGGTACTTACAAGAAGAGAAAGAGGCCCAAGAACTCTCTCTTTCTCCAGGCACATAAATACAGGAAAGGCCATGTGAGCACACAGTGAGAAGCTGACCATATGAAAGTAAGGATGTTTTTTCACCTAAGTACTAATCAGGTCTGACCCTGCTTAGCTTCAGAGATCAGGCACGTTCAGGGTAGTATGGCTGTGTTATGTAAGCTATCTAATCTACAGGAGTCCCAAACAAGCCAGAAATTCTTGAGCAAATAAACATGTACCCTGCTTACTAATATGCAGCTATTGATCTGCCAAATTGCATTCTTCTCCATATCTGTCATGAAAGACTGCTAGAAGCAGTTTTCTTCCAGCTACCAAGACTCATGCAGACCTATCATGTTATCTAGTTAATCATAGTATTCTTAAAAGTGAAATAGGTAAGAATCCCATTAACTTTCTGATCTGTATAAGGAGGAAAGTTCTAGGTCAATTAACAAAAGTGAAGCATGAATCATAAGCCTAGAGTCATGGGTGCTCCAGGTGCTCTTGAGGAAGAAGCCATGTTTGCTGCCAAAAATTTACACTGTTATTATTTCTCCCAGTCATCCCATGGATATCCCAAAGATATCCATGGCCTTCTCCAAGATTCAAGATGCATTAGGGGAAAAAATAACTGGTCATTTCAGAGACCACTGGACACTATCTCTGAACTAACACTTCTACAAGAAACAAAACATCACTGCAGTCCACCACTCAGAGGAAGGGGCTGTGGAAGACAGGAGCAATGGAATTTAAGCTCACACTGGGCCCAGTAGTTTTCCAAACCTACCCTGTATTTTGTTATCCAGTGCTGAAATGCATAATTGGAATATATTTACTCAGCAGCTAGAAGAATTCCCTATTGGTCCTCTGACCTGTAGGGGGAGGGCAATGTGGTAGGAAAAAAAAAAAAACAAGTGTAAACCACTGTAACTGCTTCTACCTGAGAAAATAGTAACCCAAAGCTCTGCTACCTTCCTTGAGGAAGGAATCAATGAAGCGATCAATGACATCATCATGAATTTGAAAGGTGCAAATGTGTTGAGTCTCAACCTACCCTATTTAATTCATCTATTTGGCCTGGATGAAGGCAGATGAATCTTGGAGAATGACAGTAGATTATTATAAGTTTAACTGTGTAGTGGCTGTAATTACAGATGCTGTGCCAGATGTAGTTTCATTGCTTGATCAAATAAGCACATTACCTGAAAACTGGTATACAGCTATTTATTTTCTCCATATCTGTTAGGAAAGACCAAAAGAAGTTTGCTTTCAGCTACCAAGGCCACAAATATATATTAACTATCCTCCCTCAGTGATAGATCAACTCTCCAGCCTGATGTCACAATTTAATTCTCACAGGCTTTGATCACCTCTCCCTTCCAAAACATATTTTACTGTCAATCATATTGATCAATTTATGTTCATTGGTCCTAGTAAGAAGTAGTAACCGCTACTCTAGACTCACTGGCAAAAATTTTTGTGTATATGAGAGTGAGGAATAAATCTGATGAAAATTCAGTGACCTTATGTCGTAGTGAAATTTCTAGGTGTCTTGTAAAATAGGGCATTTGAAAAATTCCTTTTAAGTGAAGGATTAATTGTTACATATATGGCCCTTCCTACAAACAAGAAAGAGGCACAACACTTAGTGGGCCTCTCTGGATTCTGAAGACAAGATATTCTTCATTGAGTGTGTTGCTTCAGACTATTGTGTCCTGAGTGACTCAAAAGCTGCTAGTGTTGAGTGGTGCCCAAAACAAACAAAGCTTCCTCCTCAAGACCAGGTTGCTATGCAAATTTCTGCCATATGATCCAATGATGTTTGAAGTGTCAGTTGCAGATAGGAAAGCTCTTTGGAGACTTTGGCAGGCTTCGATAGGTGAGTTGCAGCTGAGGTCCATAGAATTTTAGGGTATAGCCCTATCATTCTTTGTGGACTGCTAAGAATGATTTTTTTTCTTTTTCTTTCTTTTGTTTTGTAAAACAGCTCTTGGCTTGCTACTGGGCTTTAGTAGAGATTGAATGCTTAACTATGGGCCACAAAGTTACCATATAATCTGAGCTGCCCATCATAAAATGTGTGTTATCTAACCCACCACATCTTAAATTTGAACATTCCCTGTAGTACTTCATAACCAAATAGAAGCAGTAAGTGATCAGATATGATCAGAGCCTAAAGGCACAAGAAAGTTAGATGAAGAAGTATCCCAATTGCCCATGGTTCCCATTCCTTTTGTGTCACTCTCTCTCATCTATACCAATGGCTTTCCAGGAGTTCCCTCCAATCATTTGGTAAGAGAAGCTATAGGCCCTTTTATGGGTGGCTCTGCACAATATGAATTTCCCACCTAAAAGTGCACAGCTACAGCATCTTCCTTGCACATGCCTGAAGCTCAAAGGCAAAGAAAATTCTTACTAGTTGGTAAAATACTCAGCAATGATGTGACTGTTCACTTTGCTTAAAAGAAAAGGCCAGACATGTGATTATTTACAAATCTATGTTTTTTTTTTTCTCCAATGGTTTGGATGTATGGTCAGGAACTTGAAAGGAACATGATTGGAAAATTGGATACAAGGAAATTTGGGGCAGAGATTCATGGATAGACCTATCTGAATTAGGAAAGAATGTGAAGTGAATCTTTTTGTGAATATTTACCAAAAGTTGAACTATGTAGAGGAAGATTTTAATAATCAAGTGAATAGTATAAGACATTATTTGTAGAACAGTCAGCCTCTTCCCTAGTGACCACTACCATCACCAATGAGCTCATTAACAAAGTGGTAATAGTGTAAGAAATATAGGCTATGAATGGGCTCAGCAACATAGACTTCCATTCACCAAGGTTTAATTGGCTATGGCTACTGATAAGTTAAGTACTTAATATGCTAACAGCAAAGACAACACTGAATCCAATATCACGTCATTCCCCAGAATACTCAGCTAACTACTAAGAATGCCTTGACTACTCTACCACAGCATTGCTTCAGGTCAAGAAACTCATTTCACAGAAAATGAAGTGTGACCATGATCCCATTATAATGGAATGTACTAGTCTTTCCTCCATTTTCCTAAATCAGCTGAATTGATAGAACAGTGTAGAATTTATTTATAGCACTGTTGGCATTACATTGTAGACTGGGACAAGCTTCTTTAGGAGGTTTTTTTGTTCAGAATCAGCATCCATATGTTTTATCCATAACTGGCATACACAGACCCAGAAATAAAGGGATAGAAATGGGACTGACATCATTCATTGCTACCCCTATTGACTCACTAGTAAAATTTTCACTTCCTATCCCCACAAGCTCATGCTCTCCTGGTCTAGAAGTCTTAGTTCTAAAGGGAGAAATGCTTCTAATAGGAAACACAACAATTGGTTTATTGGACTGAAATTAATACTATTGCCTGGACACTTGGTCTCTGAATCAACAGGCAACATGGGAATTACTGTGGTGAGTGGGTTGAATGATCGTGACTATCAAGAAGACATTGGACTGCTACTTCTCATGAAGGCAAGAACAAATATGTCCAGAATATAGGAGATGCCTTAGGATGGCTCTGTGATTAAGGTCAATAACTCAATCAAGACAGAATTACTAATAACCCAGAACTTTTAGCAATTAGGTTTTAGGTCACTCTTTAAGGTAAAGAACCACTATTATTTTATCTCCTTCAAGTTCCATTCAGATAGACTCAATGCCCTCCATTAAGTCCAATCCATCACAGAACTCTCTAGATAGTGTACTGCCAAAGACTCTGTGAAAGACTTAATGTCATACAAGGAAGTATCTGTTATGGAAAATGGTGCTTATAAATATAATAAATATTGTTATCTTCCTGCTCCACTGCTCATGATAAATTTCTCAAACAGTGAGTTAGTTCACTGGAATGAAGTTTGGATCGAAGGTGCTGCAACTGCCCATTTACAGCTCTCACTGAGCGGTAGAACCATGATGTACTCTGAATCCTCTGGGTTTCACATGTACTACTTCTTGCCTTTGCAAGTTATTTGTAGTGATCAGCATATATTATTCTACTAATACAGTACATGCTTTCTTTGTCTCACATATTCACAGACCCTCCTGTATATAACTTTATCTTTCACTTTCCCTTATCCAAAGAACAAAGTTTTACTCTTACTTTACTTACTTTTGTCCCTGATTGTTGACATTACATATTAGTTAGGTCTTGCTATTACTTACAAGTGGATATTATTTCCTCCTGGAGGATGTACTATATTTTCCTACTGAATTTGCACTTCAGTCTTTATTATTGGCCTAGAAGCAAGAAGATAGAAAGTGATCTTTTGAAAAAAGAACATTATTTTGCAAGGAACCTACCACCTGAGGCCTCTAAAGTACCTATAGGTGAGGGCGCTGCTTTTGCCATCCTTGATGGTTCAGAAGCATCCAATAGTTTAGGATCTTCTGAAATATCCACCCAAGTGTTCCTATTTCAGGTTACATAGCCCCAGTGTGATCCTGTTAGAATCCTAACTTTAACACAGGAGATCAGTCAATCTCTGCACAGCAGCTCTGTTACCATTATGACTTGATCCTGCGCCTGGTTTTAGTAAGTTCGACTTGTAGACACATGAAATAAGAATCTCTGTAACATCACCATGTATGTCTTCTTTCATTTCATATTTTGAGTTGCTAATTTGGTAATATGAGCTTCTTGTCTTATCTTTGTAATTATCTAAGTCCAATAATAAAAATCAGCTAATTCCACCATCTTTATAGCTATCATTTCCTGCCACCTCTCCCTACTAGTGCCAACAGTGCATAAGCCAGTAGTTGGCATTCTCTATATAATTTACCAAAACCCACCATCATTTAAAGTGTAAGTAATTGCAATACCACTCTGTCTAGCAATCATCACCTGCATTCTTACTACTAGCAATTAGGTCATTATTATTGACCGATGAGTGATACAGTTTTAGGATTCTACCCTGAGGGTTGGCATCATATGGCTTAGTTTTAGTTCCTTAAAAGAAAAAAAAACAGAGTCAGAGACAAAAAAACTTAAGTGTAGTTATTATACTATTTTACTTTGGAAAGTAATCTCACAAAACAGGTGAAGTGTCTGAGAAGAGTGAAAAGAGTGAAGTGAGGAGAAAGGGAAAATCAATTTGAGTGTGTATCTTCAAGCTAGTTGCTCCTTTATGTTCAACTACACTTGATTCCTTTGAAGATCCTGTGGGGAACTATGCAGAATGTGCCACAGGATTGTACAATTGGGGACAGAAAAGATCCAGAGCCTCCTTTTATCCATTGGACAAGGATGTTTAATCATGTGCATTTTCGGGTTTGTACAAAAGTGAGTGCTTATCAGGAAATCCATGCAACATAGAATCTTTAGAAGTTAAGACACCAAAGTCAGGTTATGCATACAAAAGCTGAGTGTGTCAATAATAATTGCAATAAAAATAGTTGAGAGGACATGAAGCAGAGCACAAGAGTTATCTGATAATGTTGATAATAAAATGAATGAAAAAATAATGTATTGAAGGCAATCAATATTACAACAATCAAGGGACCCTGTGAATCAACAACAACAAAAAGATTAAAAAAAAAACTACCACAGAATATTGAGGAAAAGTTATAAAAATAATTCTCAGAAAATAAAGCTTAGAAATATATAAAGCATATAAGAAAATGAACAAGGGCATTACAGAGAAATGGCAAATAATAATTAAGACATGATAAAGTATCACCTGATATTTATAGATTGGTAAAAATGAAAATGCTGACTATAACAAGTGATACTATGTACTCTAGGACCTGGTAATAACTCAATTCTTGGATTTATAATCCAAGGAACTCTCAGACCAAGTCAAAGGGAGATCTCCAGGGAAGCTCTCTGCCGCTTATTTGTTGTGCTAGGGAAATGGATGTAGTTGGGTTTCCAACTCTGGGAAAATAGACAGGTAAAGTGTGACTGATTTCCTACATGGTATCAATGGGCAGTAGGAAGCAACAGGTATGGTGTAATCAAAGTGACAGAAAGCATTAAAAAATAGAGCATTTAGTAACAAGAAGTATGAAGCAATGAGAAATGAACACATTTATATAAACTAAACACATACACACAAAAAATATAGGTTTTGGAAGAATATGTGAAAAAATAAATAAACGTAAAACATGTGGATAACATAGGGTTAGAAAGAGAATGAAAGTAAAATATGGGGGGGGGACAAGTAATTTAATTAAGCAAGAGAAGTGCCTGTTTTAGATATTAGCAATTCCAATCTTTTACAACATTTCTTACAAGATTTAATATGAAAAAAAAGCAGAAAAAGAAAAAGAATGGTGGTCGATCTAGTTTTCCAATTTTGTGGAACTGTGTGCTTTCTAATGCTTGAGGTTTCTTTGAATTAACATAGAATATATAAGCAAGAAGTTAAAACCATCTAAAATTCAGGGTACAGTCTCATAGTTGTGCAATAGTCCCAGTTAAACACTCTCAGTTTCTACTTTGGCATAGCGAGCAATACCAGAATACAATATATTTTGAAACCCTACATATTTCATTTCTTAAATGTTTATTTTCAAATAACGGTGATTGTGAATAAGAATATTAAACTATTATTACTTTCATGGAAACTGACACATTCATCTTGTGCTACATCTCAATATTTTGTTTTATTGCCTTGATTCTTTTACTTGTGTTTTGCAACATACCCTGTGATGACTACACACATGAAAAGTTTGTCACAGCTTTTCTTCACTCCTCAGCTCTTCTCCTTCAGATAAAACACAAGGGGGTAAAAACTGCTCAATTTGGTTTTCTGCACTCTCACAACACCACATATATGGTGTTAATCTTTTAAACCCAGCAAACTGTTGATGTATAAAAAACAATATTCTCCAAGTGCAGAGGGTCAAGTAGTGCAAAGATACTTAAAATGATGCAGAAGGCCTATTTGTCTACTACCAAAAGAATTACTGAACTGCTGTTTGCAATGTTCTGTTTTTGTATGTAACTTTTCTTGGCAACAGATGCAATATTTATAGTAAAGTCTATCACCGTTTATTAATGTTATACATTAGTTATTTGCTACTCTAAAAATGATATGCTAAAATATGCCAAAGCATTTTCAAATAAAACAAGAAAAAGGAACTGACAATTTATTAATTGCATTTCATTGTTTCATAATAGAACATGATAAACCTTGAATAAAACAATGTAAATATATTGATTCATTTTGCATAATTGTGCAATCTATTTAAAATGATGTATTCAGAGAATATTAATCTACTTAACTTTTCCAAAAATTGCAAGAATTTTTCTTTCTGGCTTTTTTTTTTCCCAAAAGTTACTTTTCAGTAGTTCATAGGCAATCAGAAGTAAAGCATTGCAATAACTTGACTATTCACTTGTCCATAGCCATTCAGGCAACTTGTTAATTGGGATCTTATAATTAAATATAATTTGGAAGAGTTTGTTTCAGGTACAGTTTATCTTACATGGCAAGTTTTTCTAAGAAATCCTAATAAAAGGAATAGTCTTAAAGTTCTTATAACAAATTACTAAAATAGGTACATTATTAAATATATCAATGATTTAACCTGCCAAAAGAAGCAATTGCAATATACGTTTTAGATAGTATATGTTTAATGATTGCAAAGAATATCTAGCTTTTTAAATTTATAAATTAAATTATTTTAACTAATATATAAAAACATAAAAATAGTACAAACTTTTTGGTACTATTATGATGTTTCAAAACTTATGTAAAGTTTAAATCCGGATAAAAGTATGTATTTCCTCAAATATTTGTCATTTCTCTTAGTTGAAAACATTCAAAATCCTTTTTTCTTACCTTTTGAAATATACAGTACATTATCATTACCTATATTCACCATACTGAGCAATAGCATTTGAAAACTTCTTATTGCAATCCAACTATAACTGAGTACTCACTGATCAACCTCTCCCTCTACTCTCCATAAGCTCTGATAACCACCATTCTACTTTCAACTTCTATAGGATTCATTTTTTAATTCCAGATATGAGTGAGATCATGCATTACTTGTCTTTTTGTGTCTGGCTTATTCAATTTAACATAATGGTCTCTGTTTTCATCCATGTTGTCACAAATGATAAGCTTTCATTCTATTCCTTTATAAGGCTGAATAGTATTACATTGTATGTGTGCACCATATTTTCTTTATCTATTCATTAGTTGATAGACACTTAGGTTGTTTTCTTTCTTGGCTATTATGAATAGCACTGCAGGAAACATGTGTGGAAATGAGACATACTGATTTCCTTTCCATAAATTTGAGACATACTGATTTCCCTTCCATAAATTCTTGGTAGTGGATTGCTGGATCATATGGTAGTTCTTTCTTTTACTTTTATGATGAATAGCCACCTATTATGTCATTATGTTTTCCATAATGACGGTACTAATGTACCCCTTCACCAATAGTGAATAAAGGTCTCCCTTTCTCCATTCCTTACCACCACTTGTTATCATTTGTCTTTTTTAAAAATTATATATGTATATTTTAGATGTTATGTATATTTTGTAAGTATATTTTTGCATGTGAATATATACATATGTACATACATACATATTTCCATATATTACAAGAGGACATGTTTGTTTTAAACTTTGTGGGATTTCACACCTTATTAAACATGAATCACTAGAGAAGAGAGAAAGAGGAAAAAAAAATGTTTTGTAGTTGTTTTGTTGTTGTTGTTGTTTATTATAGTTTTTCATGATTGTTTTTTCCTTTTTTAAATTTTTTAATTGATTTTTAAAAAATAAATGACAACAGAAAGTTTATAATTCTTATTACACATATACAGCACAATTTTTCATATCTCTGGTTGTATATCAAGTAAGTTCACACCAATTTGTATATTCATACATGTACTTTGGCTAATGATGTCCATCACATTCAACCATCCTTGCTAGCCCTCTGCCCCCTCCTTTCCCCTCCCACGTCTAAGCCTTATCTAGTGTTTGTCTAATCCTCCCATGCTCCCCCTCCATACCCCACTATGAATCAGCCTCCTTATATCAGAGAAAACATTTGGCATTTGTTTTTTGGGATTGTCTAACTTCACTTAGCATTATCTTCTCTAACGCCATCTGTTTGCCTGCAAATGCCATGATTTTATTCTCTTTTATTGCTGAGTAATATTCCATTGTGTATATAGGCCACATTTTTTTTATCCTGATTCATCTATTCAAGGGCATATAGGTTGGTTCCACAGTTTAGCTATTGTGAATTGTGCTGCTTTAAACATTGATGTGGCTGTGTCCCTGTAGTATGCTGTGTTTTTTAAAGTGATTTTAAAGAAATTATCTCAATTTTTTAACTTTATTTATATTTATATTTTTTATTGGTTTCTCAAAACATTACAATGACCTTGAAATATCATATTTCATACATTTGATTCAAGTGGGGTATGAGACGGAGGAGAGAGATAGCTGGGTCAAAGGGTGGTTCCATTCCCAGTTTTCCAAGGAATCTCCATACTGCTTTCCATTTTATCTTTTTGTCTTTTTGGTAAGAGCCATTCATCCTGGAGTGAGAAAATACCTCACTGTAGCTTTTATTTGCCTTTCCCTAATGGTTAGTAATGGTAAATTTTTTCATAAACCTATTGGCTATTTGCATGTCTTCTTTTGAAAAATGTTTATTGCCCATTTTTAGATTAGGGCTTTTTGGTTTGTTTTCTATTGTTTGCTATAGAGTTTTCTTTTTTTTTTAACCTCTTACAGATGTATCATTTGCAAATATCATCTCCCATTCTTTAAGTCTGTTACTCTGTTGATGACTTCTTTTGCTGTGTACAAGCACTTTAGTTTGACATCATTCTATTTGTTCATGTTTGGTTTTGTTTCCTGTGCTTTTGAAGTATTGTTCAAAAACAAATCCTTGCTCATTCCAAAATCATGAATCCTAGTTTTCTTCTAGTAGTTTCATAATTTCAGGTTTTACATTTAAGTCTTCAGTCCACCAAAAGTTAAAGTCTGTAACTGGTGAGACAGAAGGGTCTAGTTTTATTCTTCTTTACATGGACATCCAATCTGCCAGCAACATTTGTTGACTAGACCAGTAGTTATTCATTGAAAGCTCTTAGCACCTTTGTCAAAAATCAGTTGGCTGCAGATATGCATCCCCTAATATTCACACTTTAAGAATTTCATCCCAGTGCAGTAGGTTAATAGGTGGAGTTTTTAGGCAATGATTAAGTCTTGAGGACACTGACCTCACCCGTGGATTAACGAATTAGATGGATTAACCTGAAGACTATTGGAAAACGGGACCTGGGAAGTGGGGCCTGGGAACATCCCACTGGGGAAACTTGCTCCAACTAGGAAGTTAGTCACTGGGTACCTGCCTTGGAAGGATTAATCTCCCTGGCCCTTCCCCCCCCCCCCCGTCCTCCCTTCCTCCCTCTCTCTCTCTCTCTCTCTCTCTCCCTCTCTCTCTCTCTCTCTCCCTCTCTCTCTCTCTTTCTGTCTCCTAGTTACCATGAGCTGAACAGCTTTCCTCACCACACCTTTCCTCCATGATGGTCTTCCTCACTTATGATCAGAGGAATGGAGCAAGCATATCATGACTGACACCCTGAAACTGTGAGCCAAAATCAATTTTGCCTCTTCTAAGTTATTCTTATAGGGATTTTGGTCACAGCAACAAAAAGCTGACTAAATAGTCTACATGTCTATTTTTCTTCAATACAATGCTGTTTTCATTACTATGGTCTTT
Organism: Urocitellus parryii; assembly: GCF_045843805.1. Taxonomy (NCBI): domain Eukaryota; kingdom Metazoa; phylum Chordata; class Mammalia; order Rodentia; family Sciuridae; genus Urocitellus; species Urocitellus parryii. Next base: position 41,916,981 of record NC_135536.1, read on the forward strand.
TAGTATACTTTGAGTCACGTAAATGAATGCCTATCGCTTTGTTCTTTTTGTTCATGCTTGTTTTGGCTATTTGGGGGGGTTGTGGTTCCAAATTTTAGACTTTTTTCCTAATTCTGTAAAGATTGTCATTGATGTTTTGATAAGAATGTCATTAAATGTGTAGAACGCTTTGAGCAGTATGGCCAACTTAAGAGTATTGATTTTTCCAACCCACTAACATAGGATGTCTTTCCATTTTTTGTGTATTCTTCAAAATTATTGTAATTAATGTTTCATAGTTATTATTGTAGAGCTCCCTAGGTATTTTTCTTTTTTATTTGTTTTCTTGATTTCTTTTGAAGATAATTCATTATGATGTATAAAAACAGTACTGATTTTTGTAAGTCAGTTTTGCCTCCTGCAACTATACTGTGTTTATTATTTCTCATAGGTTGTTGTTGCTTTTAGTTTGTTTGTTTTGGTGGAGTCGTTGAAGTTTTCAAAATATACCATTATGTATGTCATTTGTAAACAGTGGCAATTTGACTTCCTCATTTCCAATTTGATTGTCCTCTATTTCATTCTCTTGCCTGATTGCTTTGCCTAGAACTTCCAGTACTATGTTCAATAAAAGTCCTACAAGGGCCATCCTTGCTTTGTTTCAGTTTTTAGAGAAAAAGCTTCCCATTTTACCCCATTCTATATGTTGTTAGCTGTAGATTTCTTATATATGGTCTTTACTATGTTGAGGTATGTTTTTTCCATACCTAGTTTCATGAAAGTTTTTTATCATGAAGGACATTAAATTTTATCAAATGCCTTTTCTATTTATTGAGAAGATCACATGGTTTTTGTTCTTCATTCTGTCCATGTGCTGTTTAATGATTCTTCATGTGCATATGTTGAGCCAGCTTTGCATTCCTAGATCAATCTCATCTGATTATGATGAAATATTTTTTAAATATGCTATTGGACTCAGATTGCTAATATTCAATTGAGGATTTTTTTGCCTCTGTGTTTATCAAGGATATTAGTCTGTAGTTTTCTTTTCTTTTTGTATTGTGTTCTTATCTGGTTTTTGGTGCAGGATAATGCTGACTTGATAAAAAGAATTAAAAATAGCAGCATAATTTCTATTTTTTCATTTTTTAGGCACTTAGCTTCATTTTCTTATCTGATCACTTGCTGCTAGTTGAAATCTACTGGTGAAGTATAGCATTTACTTGTATCTAATTTTTAAGAATATATTTTCAAAGTTCTCATGTTATAAATTTTATTTGCTATAGATTTTTCATGGGTAACTTCTAAAAAGTTATTTCTTGTTCCTAGACAAATATATAATAATAAAAGAAAAAGCTAGTTTTCTTCATGAATATAAATGTAAAAATTGAAACAAAATATTAAACTGAGCATTGTATAAAATGTATTAAAAAATGCTCCATGACCAGGTGGGATTTTTCTCACAAGGCAGGACTATTTCATATTGTTCGATGAAATCTCCTAGTACTATATGCAAAAAATATATATTTAATAAAATTCAGCATGCATTAAGGTTTTACACAAATATACCTAACATACTAGGAATATATTCATGTTTATATATGGAATTTTAATAGACGACTTGTGATTATGAAAAACTATTCCCTAAAAGTCTTAGCTGTTCAAATGTCAAATGAGGGAAAGATTCAACCTCACCTCAGACTACCTACAAAAAAAAAAATCAAGTGGAACAAGAATTTCAACATTCAAAGCAGAACTTTAAAATATTTAATAAAATTGTTAAAAACCTTTAAATATTTAGACAAAGACATGGGAAAACAGCTTTTGTCTTGAGAATAGGGATTAAAAAAAGAAAACTCAAAAATTTCTAACTATGAAGGAAAATACTGTTATATACAACTACATTGGAAGTTTAAACTTCTGTTAATCAAAGGCCATTCTTAAGAAAGTTAAAAGATTTGTCATCAAATGGGCTAAGATAATTGTAATGCATGTAACTGACAAAAAATACATAACAGACTTTGCTAAAGAAAAGCAAAGGTAAAAAAAATACATGAACAGAAATATCAGAAGAAATTATGTAAGGCAATAATTTGTGTAAAATAAAGTGCTTTGTTGTTAAACAGTGACATATCAATTGTCTACAAAGAGATATTCTTTATATTAGTTTATAAAAAGCCATAAATTAATTATAAACATAAAAGATGTTGATTAATAGAGATTGTCAAAACTGTTAATAACAATGTAAGTTGGTAAAATACTTTGGAAATAAATTTGTATTATTTTGTAAAATTGAACATGTACACACTATAGGACAGATAATTCTTCTCCAAAATAAAACTCCTAGAGACATTTTGGAATGTGTTTACCAAGGAATAGGTAAAAGAATGTCCAGAGCCAGGGGCTAGGGATATAGCTCAATTGATAGAGTGCTTGCCTTGCATGTACAAGGCCCTGAGTTCACTCCTGAGCACCACAAAAAAGAAAAAGAATATCCAGAGCCAGAATGCAATAGTAAAACACTGGGAACAACAACCTAAATACCCAATGATACAATTATAGAAAAATAAATGGGTATATAAAGTTTGACACAGCAGGGAAAATAAATAAATAGAAAAATCACATGGAATAAACTTGAAAAAAATTGAACAAATATATTGATTTCCAGATACTATTAAATAGTGGACTGTATTAGTAAAACTCAAAAACATGGGATAAAAAATAATATTTGGGAATATTAAATATGTAATAAAATTAGTTTTTATATAGCAAGAGAGTAGTGCTTACAAATAGGATAGACTGGAAGCACAAAGGCCATTTCATAATATTCTAGATGTCACATTGAGTGGTGGGTTCACTCTGTTCATCATCATGCTTTATAATTTACTTTCATGTAATTCAATTTTATTAATGGGTCAAATGATACAAGACAACTAAGATTTATCTATATGGAAAAGAAATAAAGAACAAGAACAGAGGGACAACAACATGGTTACCCATCATTCTTCTGAACACCTCTATTTCCATTCGGTAAAAGGACAGGTAACAGGTGTAACCAGGTAATGTTTTCTTGGTCATGAGTTAAACACATGGGAAAGTATGTTACAGAGAATTATGATGTCTCTTCTTGTTTAAAGTATCATAGGGTTTTGTTCTCGTTGAAAAGGCTTAATAGAATTTGTAGTAAAAAACTGAAGAAAAAATGTTGTTTAAAAAATATTAAGAATATAATTGACAAACATGAAAAATATAAATTTTAAATTTTACTCAAGCTTTCGATATAGCTATAATTTACAAGAAAGACAGAAGATAGCAAAACGTTTTAACACCATGAAAAAGCAATGTGACAGGAAAAATGGCAAGTAAAATGCATTGGGACAAAAAGGGATGTGAATTAATGTTTAAAATTATTTAATTGCAAAATGTGGACTAATCATAACATATGGAAATTATTTGTGTCTTGTGTTAACAAAAATTGATCAGCCAAAATAAGAATTTGACCATTATATTTGGTCAATGATTATATAATGTAATAAATAATTACTTTTGACATTAAATCATTACATTTTAGTTAATTTTATCTGTGATAATGGCTCTTCAATGGTATCTTATCTTATGGTATCTTAGTTTTTGAAGATAAGTGCCAACATATTTATAGGTAAAATAATAATATTTAAAAATAATTGTGGCAAAAGAACTAGGTAGAAACATAGATCCCACAGATTAGTCATAAATTGATTTCCATTAATATTTGGGATCATGGAGTTCTTTATATTGTCCTCTCTTCATGGTTAATGTGTGAAACTTCCACTGCAACATGTTAAAATAAATCAAAAAGAAAATGTGTATTTTCGTATTATCATCTAGTCCATTTATTTACCTTTCATAAACATATGTAACAATAGCATAGTGATTTTTATATCTTTTTTTTAAAGAAGAATAAAATAGACCTAGAAAATCTAAGGAACTCATAAATCAAGTTTAAACTGAGATAGAACTAGGGCCACAGCCCAGAGGTTACAGACTTTTTTTTTTTCTGTTAAATATAATTTTATTGTTTGGGTAGAACAACACTAAATTGAGACACGTGGTAAATATGAAATACGCATTTCAAAGACGTGGGGAAAATAAAGGTCAAAGGACTCGCTGATGTTTTTGTAGTGATCACCATGCTAAAGCGATGATCCGGTGGATAGGTTGGGTGGACTGATCTATCAGGTGGATAGTTTGGGTGGACTGATCTATCAAAATGAATTCCATCTTTTTCCTTTCCAAGGTACACATGGAACCCAGCTCTGCCACTCACATCGGAGAGCTAATGAACAAGGCTGCCTTGGTTTTGTTCTAAAAAAATATAATTAAGGATACTTATGAACCTTTAGCTCCATGTTGATAATAGCAAGAGAGAATGCGGACAGTCTACCTCTTCCACAAAGATGTAAACAATTACGACATATTCATATGACATGACATCAAAATAACCAGTCTTTCCACCATCTCTGAATCCACAGAATTTCATACTCTCACTAGGTGATGTTCCAGATCATTATTAAGAAATGCGAAGAGCAAATCATGGAATGAGATGCATTCTTAAACATGTAATTGGAAGTGTATTGTAATCTGGTAAACAAGTTCTAAAAACCGGGCTTGGGTTGTGGCTCAGAGGTAGAGCACTCACCTAGCATGCCTGAGGTACTGGGTTCGATCCTCAGCACCACATAAAAATAAAATAAAGATATTGTGTCCACCTACAACTAAAAGATAAATATTTTTTTTTTTAAAAAAAAGAAGAAGAAACAGACCTTGGAGATTTTTTTTCTTTTTACATTCTTCCCCCATTACCTCTCCCCCAGGAGAAATCCTTGCCAAAAATTAAATGAACTTCATTGGTGCTTCACTGTCTTCTCTGAATAAATAAGTAAAAGTTACTATTTCTAAATGTGATATGCCATAAATTAAAGTAGCAGTTTTGGCACCATCTTCAGGTACCAAGGGAATAGACAACAGGTAAACACTGAGTTCTGTGTGATATCAACCACAGTTATAAAATGGCTCACTTCCTAGGGGAGTAGAGAGGAAAGAAGGGGACCTGATAGAGAACAAAATGTCATGAGGATGGCAGAAGGGGAAATGGAAATTATTTTTAATTGTGATAATGGTACTGAGATTTATGAGGTTTTGGTTTTGGGAGATAAATAGCAACATATTTAGAGATGCAGTAATGAAATTTTGAGGATTCATTTTAAAATAACAGAAAGAGAAATGGAGAATGCTTAATTTTAGGTTTTAAATGGCTCATGGTGTCTTGTTTCTTAAATTGCAAAAATATTTTGTATGAAAATTCACTTCTTCTTTATCTCTAGGTGGCTGAAATAAATGTCTCTATGCTTATAAAAGTATGTTCAAGCAAGACACTGAGATTTTCATCTTCAGAAATATAGTAAAAAAAATAGAGGGGTACAAAAATCTTAAAGAAAGCTAAATACAAAGTAAAAAAAATTTAAAAGCAAAAATAAATGGATAACAGGATATTTGAGATTTCTGTCACTTTTCCTCTATACATTAGTTGTTTCCTGAGAGCATGTTTCTTTCTGGTTTATTTTGGTCTTTTCCCATAGTTTGTAAAATATTGCTTTTTGTGGTTAACCTAATAACTCTCCTTATTATCAACCCAAACCTGGTTCCCTAAAGCACTTTTAAATTTCAAAGTTAATTAAGCTTCAGAAAAGAGTCGTGCATGCAATTCTAATTTGCAGTGGAGACTCTGAACCCTGCTTGATGATGTCTCCCTGGAGACAAAGCATCAGGTAGTTTTGTCAATCAAATCAAAGTCATCATGTTCTTTTCTAATTTATTATAGTTATTTATATGTTTACTTATGTCTTCAAGGGAGATTTGATTATGAATTATTTACTGTTGTTATTCACTTGTAATGCACCAATCACCATTTCGAGACCAATTTAGGAATGATGTCTGCAAATTTCCAGATAAAGAAACCTAAGCAATTTATATGATAAACTAATGATACAATAAAAAAAGGAAATTGTTCTGCATGAAATCTCTTCCTAATTTTTGCTTAAAATTTCAGCAGTATTTCCAAATCTAGTTCTCCATTCTCCTCCCTTTTTTGGAGGTGTGGGTACTGGGGATTGATCTGAGGGTGCACTTCACCACTGAGCTACAACTCCAGTTCTTTTTATCTTTTTATTTTGAGTCAAGATCTCTCTAAGTTGCTAAGGCTGGCCTCAAATGTGCGATCCTTCTGCCCCAACCTTCTCAGATGCCAGGATGACAGACTCATGCCACCATGCCCAGACCAAAAGACCTTTTTAAAAGGATTTTGAATGCTGCCGATGTTTCCTTTCTCCATTAACAAAATATTTCTTATCTCATGTATCTAACTCTTGGTCATGTATACTTTTTTCTCTATTAAATTCCAAATAGAATGGGAAACTCCCAGAAGAAAATTATGATTCAACTATCTTTCTCTAATAACTTCTGTACCATCTTAATAAAATGGTTTGTAGAACTAAAGGTGCCAAAAAGAGTTATTGGTGGACTGATTGAATAACCCACGATAGATTCTAATATTGGTCTAAATTCTTAAATTTGTCCTTAATCTATACCCTTTGCCATGTAATTTTGAAGTTCTCTTTCAATGATAAGAAAGGGAGCATAATTTGACTTCCCTACATCCACTCATGTGACATGCTTTAGACAATACAATGTCAGCAGAGCTGTCATCAGCAGAGCCTTGGAATGTATTTATATATTAGGGCTTGCCCTCTTATATCTCTACAAACTCTATTAAAAGAACATTGCCAGGTTATCCTGGCAGGAGAACCAGAAACTTTCAACAAGGCTGAGAAAGCCCAACAATAATATCTAAGACCATCCTACATTAGCCAACAGCCAGCCACCACTCAGCCATGTGAGGAAACCCAGACAAGATCAGTACAGCAGCCCAGGTGACTAAGGGAGATACATGTTTTATGTTACTGAGAATCCATAGTTATTTACTATGCAAAACTCTCAAGGCAATAGATACTGAGTCAAATACTCGTAAAATATTTTAAGGAGAATTTACAAAGTACAACTAAAGAAAAAAGTGTTATAAATGTTACTAATGATTTTCTTTAAAGTAGAAAAGAGGTAGGGTATGAGAGACAAGAATCCATTCACTAATTCATTTGAAAAAAATATATATATATATATATCAATCTACAACAATGTGACAGAAACTGGCACTAAAGAAATTTTTTTTAAATGAGACAAAATTCCCACTTTCAAAATAAGCCTATAAACCAACAATATGATTAGAGTGTGATGTTTTGATTGGTAAACATTCTCCCAGGTTTCTGTGAGAGCAAATAACTCATAATGCAGCATTAGATAAGCTTTCCTGCAAAAAATATTTTTTGCGATGCCAAAGTACTTTGGGGGTTGCCAGATAAAAGTATAAAGATATCTTCCTGAACAAACTTCCAGAGTCCCAGGTCAGCACATTTTGAAGAAAAAAAATGTATAAATTTGGTGTTCCTGGAACATCAGATATATACAGATAAAGCTGGAAAGTTATATAGAATATAGAAAATTAGATTCTTGTTAGAAATAATAAAGACTTTGGGTTTTGTTCACGAAATGATGAGAATTTATTGTTTGGTGTTTTTGTTTTGTTTTGTTTTATTTGTTTTTTGTACCAGGGATTGAACCCAGGGGAACTTAGCCACTGACTCCCAGCCTCAGCCTTATTTATTTATTTATTTATTTATTTATTTATTTATTTATTTATTTCTAAATTGAGATGGGGTCATTGCTAAGTTGTTCAAGGCCTCACTCAAATTGCTGAGGCTGGCTTTGAATTTGTGATTCCTTGCCTCAGCCTCCTAAATAACTGGATAACAGGTGTGGACCACTGTGCTGAGTTTGTAATTGTTTTTTTGTGGGAAGTTTTTTTTTTTTTTTGAGGGGTACTAGGGATTGAACTTAGGGTCACTCAGTCATTGAGCCACATCCCCAGTCCTATTTTGTATTTTATTTAGAGACAGGGTCTCACTGAGTCGCTTAGTGCCCTCACTTTTGCTGAGACTGGCTTTGAACTTGTGATTGTCCTGCCTCAGCCTCCCCAGCTGCTGAGATTACAGGTGTGCACCACCCTGCCCAGCTTGTGATTATTTTTAAGAGTAACATGAGAAGATTTATATGTCATCCTCAGGATAGCATCCTTAGGAAAAAGCATGAGGAAGGATTGGAATAAATAAATATGCTTAAGTGCCTAAGAGCAGTGGACATTACAAAAAGACATTGAAGAACTAGAATCAACCGATAATGGTAATAGAAAGTGGAAGTGATGTTGAAGAGGAAAATGTTCAAGGATTTTGGATTAAAGGAAATGATGACCAGAGTAAGGAGAGCTATAAAAAGTATTTAGGGACAGGAAACAATGAGTTCAGCTTGAACACAATATGGAGATGCAAGTATCTCCTCCATTGTGGAGAAGATGCATAGTAAGATGAGAGCTTTAAGCACATGTGGCAATAGAAATGCTGGCATCATCAGCATAGGTAGTAAAGAGTTGGAACATGGGTGAAATGAATGTGGGCAGGGAGACAAGCAAATAGGACAAATTTCTAAAAGATACCACTATTAGTATGTGAATGGTAAGGTGCATTTAGGTTTAGAGACTGGTTGAGTGGATTGTATGGTAGAAGAAAACCATGAGGATCATGGTTAAAAAGGGGATTCAAGTGGTCTAAGTTAAATATGAAAGAAAATAAGTCTAGAATGATTAGAGTTTTCTTGTATATATACAGGCAAAGTGACAAATTGTTCTGTTTCACTTAGGAACCATAAATGAAAAGGAGCTGAAAATTGGAATTAAATTATGTGTAGGATTCAGTGCAGAAGCCAAGTTTATTTAGTCCCCTCTGAACTGAAGCACTACTTAAATTGAGGTGGAGGGATGGGTGTTGTTCCTTGCAGCTAAAATTTCCTGCCAATCTTTAAGAATATGGAGGGCATCATGGCCTACTTTTTCTTCTATTAGACACAGGGTCTCTGGTTTTATTCCTAGGTCCTTGATCCATTTTGAGTTGAGTTTTGTGTATGATGAGAGATTTTGTGTATGGTGAGAGGGGTTTAATTTCATTTTGTTGCATATGGATTTCAAGTTTTCCCAGCACCATTTGTTGGAGAGGCTATCTTTTCTCCAATGAATGTTTTTGGCGCCTTTGTCTAATATGAAGACAATTGTAATTTTGTGGGTTAGTCTCTGTGCCCTCTATTCTGTTCCATTGGTCTACCAGTCTGTTTTGGTGCCAATACCATGCTGTTTTTGTCATTATTGCTCTATAGTATAGTTTAAGGTCTGGTATAGTGATGCCCCTGCTTCACTCTTCCTGCTAAGGATTGCTTTAGCTATTCTGGGGTCTCTTATTTTTCCAGATGAATTCCATGACTGCTTTTTCTATTTCTATGAGAAATTTCATTGGTATTTTGACCAGAATTACATTGAATCTGTATAGTGCTTTTGGTAATATGATCATTTTGATAATATTAATTCTGCCTATCCAAGAGCAAGGTAGATCTTTCCATCTTCTAAGGTCTTCTTTGATTTCTTTTTTTAGGGTTCTATAATTTTCATTTTATAGATCTTTCACCTCTTTTGTTGATTCCCAAGTTTTTTTGGTTTTTTTTTTTTGAGGCTATTGTAAATGGGGTAGTTTTCCTCATTTCCCTTTCTGAGGATTTGTCACTGATATTCAGAAATGAATTTGATTTATGGGTGTTGATTTTATATCCTGCTACTTTGCTGAATTCATTTGCTAGTTCTAGAAGTTTTTATGGTAGAAATTTTAGGGTCTTCTAGGTATAAAATCATATCATCATCAGATAGTGCCAATTTTGAGTTCTTCTTTTCTTATGTGTATTCCTTTAACTTCTTTTGTCTGTCTAATTGCTCTAGCCAGTGTTTCAAGAACTATGTTAGATAGAAGCGGTGAAAGAGGGCATTCCTGTCTTGTTCCAGTTTTTAGAGGAAATGCCTTCAATTTTTCTCCATTTAGAATGCTGTTGGCTTACACCCCAACTTCCTTAATAAGACTCCTTTGGTGTAAGAAATAAAATTAAGAATCAATAAATGGGATGGGCTCAAACTAAAAAGAAAAAGAAACAATATATAAGGTGAATAGAGAGCCTACATCTTGGGAGCAAATCTTTACCCCTCACACATCAGATAGAGCACTAATCTTTAGGGTATAAAAAGAACTCAAAAAGCTAAGCACCAAAAATTAAAAAAAAAAAATAACCCAATCAATAAATGGGCCAAGGACCTGAACAAACACTTCTCAGAAGATTATATACAATCAACCAACAAATATATGAAAAAATGTTCATCATTGCTAGCAATTAGATAAATGCAAATCAAAACTAAGATTTCATCTCACTCTAGTCAGAATGGCAGCTATAATGAATAAAAACAACAATAAATGTTGGTGGCGATGTGGGGGAAAACGTACACTCATACATTGCTGGTGGAATTGCAAATTGGTGCAGCCAATATGGAAAGCAGTATGAAGACCCAGCTAACCCTCTCTTGGGTCTATACCCAAAGGACTTAAAAACAGCATATTACAGGGACACAGCCACATCAGTGTTTAGAGCAACACAATTCACAATAGCTAAACTGTGGAACCAACCTAGATGCCCTTCAATAGATGAATTGATTTAAAAAATGTGGCCTATATATATGGAATATTACTCAGCAATAAAATAGAATAAAATCATGGCATTTGCAGGTAAATGGATGGAGTTAAAGAAGATAATGCTAAGTGAAGTTCACCAATCCCCAAAATAAAACAAATTCCAAATGTTTTCTCTGATATAAGGAGGCTGATTCATAGTGGGGTAGGGAGTTGGAATGTGGAAGGAATAGACAGACTCTAGATAGGGCAGAGAGGTGGTAGGGGAAGGAAGGGGGTATGAGGTTAGAAATGATGGTGGAATGTGATGGACATTATTATTCAAAGTACATGTATGAAGACACAAATTGGTGTGAATATACTTTGTATACAATCAGAGATATGAAAAATTGTGCTCTATATGTGTAATAAGAATTGTAATTCATTCTGCTTCATATATAAATTTTAAAAATAATTTTAAAAAGACAAAAAAAAAGAATATGGCAGGGCATCATCTCAAAAATGGTCATAGTAATATTTCCACTTCTCCGAGCTCTTGAATAACAGTGTCACCCCTCATCAGCTCTTGGGTCACTAGCCTTTGGAGCCAGGCCCATAGGTTGTGAAAAAGTCAGGGCCACATAAAGAAGCTACATGTAGATACTTTATCCAAAAGCCACAGGGATGATCTCAGTTGTCAGCTTCAACATCTAGACATATAAACGACCTTCAGAGAAGTCCAGCTTCTAGCCTTTGAACTAAACCAGTGGATGCCAAGTGGAACAGAAGATGGATTCCCAGTGAACCCTGATGACTCAATATGTTTACCATGGTGGTTCACTAACATTTAAATATATCTCCCCTCGCTCCAAAATAATTGCTGCCTTATCCCAATTTTCTTAGTTCCATTCTTGCTCTTAATAATCTGAGCTATATTTATTCTCTCACTTCAAGTTCAAAATTGGATGTCTCTTCTTTTTTTTCCTATTTCCTTTCCTTTCCCATTGACATGATCTCCCTTTCCATTTTTCAGGTCCATCTTACAACTATTGGAACAATAATAGTGCATCTTATTTTACCTCCAGTTTTCTACCATAAAATCCATCACACCCACCCTTATGTAATTTATTCTCTCAAAGCAAAACCTTAGTTATGTTATTCTCCTGTTAAACCTTGACTCTAAATATGTGCAAAGTAACAATTACTTCAGCATTATAGGATTTATATGACCTGTTTGGATATGTAGTTTTAGACTTATAAAATGGTATAGCCCTACTATAACTCATTACTCCCATCACTCACTCTTCATAAATCCATCACAAACCTCCCCATTTTCTACTACTTTCTTCAATGGCTGGAATATCATCTTCCTCAATTCTGTGTATTTAATCCAATCCACCAATCAACATTAATGTTATTTTAATATAAGGCCCTTTTTGATCAATATAACTAAATAATGGCCTTTTTCTCTTAATTTCTATATAACTTGGTTTGTACTACAATCACTTAAAACCTACAAAATACAATTTGGCATCAGATAGTGTGTGTGTGTGTGTGTGTGTGTGTGTGTATCTGTAAATTATACTTCCTTCGTGGAATAATCCATAGTGTACATATTTGCTATCATGAGCCTGGTGTGTGGCATTGAAATAATCCAATATAAGTCAATGTTGGATCTGGAGGAGTTAAGAAAGAGGGGGTTAAAAAATGAAGAAGCTAGGAAAACAAGGAGAAGAAGGGAGAGAGAATCTTGAAAATGGAAAGGAGAACAGTGAAGTGGAGAAGGGTATTGAGGGGCAGAGGGGAGGGATGGAAAGGGAAGGAACAGTGGAATGAGGGTGACCAAATTATGCTATGTGAATGTGCAAACGTACCACAGGTGAACCCTGCCTACAGATACCAATTTATAGAACAACAAACTGATCACAGAAGACCAGTGGAGTATGGGGGCAGGGGTGGAGGCCCTGAAGACTGAAATAGGACAAATTACTTCCATGCAAGTGTGATAATGTCAAAATGAACCCCACTATTATATATAGCTATGATGCACTAATAAAAACATAAAAAGACATACTGCATGATATAGAGAATGAAATAATAGGAATAACAGAATATAATATGGGTCCTGTAGCATTTACAATAAGCCAAGAATAATATTAATCATCAACCATTTCACTTGTAAAATCTCATTTAAGATCTAAAACAACCTTCAAATGTAGGTTCCAGATTCTGTATGTGAAGTTTGGGGGGCACAGAGGTTGGAAAAGCTCTTGATAACACGGGTGAAAAGTGGCAGAGCTTGGATTATTTGAAACACAAGATTTCCTCACAAAGCTATTGATGGCAAACCAGTTGTTGAAATCAGATTGAGATAGCCTGAATCCCAGCTCACACCAACATACCATCTTTGTCAAACATTTAGCACAATACCAATTGTTTTAGTCAGCTTTTTTGCTGCTATAACTAAAGGATCTGACCAGTAAAATTTTAGCAAAGGAAATGTTTATTTGGGAGCTCACAGTTTCAGAGGTCTCCGTCCATGGACAATAGTTCTCTTCCTTGGGTTTCCAGTTGAGGCTGAACATCATGGCAGATTGTGTAACAGAGAGATGAAACAAGTGTGATGATCAGAAAGCAGAGAGAGACTCCACTCACCAGATCCAAATATATACCCCAAAGCCACACCTCCAATGCTCCACCTTCTCCAGCCACAACCCACCTGCCTCCAATTACCACTCAGTGAATCTCATCCAGAATTAATTCACTGATTAGTTTAAAGCTCTCACAACCCGATCATTTCCCCTCTGAACCCTCTCACATTGTCTTACACATGAGCTTCTGGGGGACACTTCACATACAATCCATAACACCAATGCTTAGTATATTTTCAACAGAATCTAAATTAAGATAATGGGCTATTTACAATAGTGGAATACCACCTTTAATGTGTTCTTTTAGTGATTCCCCATTTTATGTAGAGTAACAAAATTTAAAGCCAATTAAAGAAAGGCTATATATCTAAATCCATAACATTGTGTTGCAGAAATTAAAGTTCAATTAGTATTCCAATTAAATAAGGAACAAATTGACCTAATATGGTGTACAAATTCTTAACTCAGAGTTTTCTTGACCAAGTATATGCCACACCCCAAAGAGAAAGCCAAAAAGTCTTAAATTTGTTAACTATTTTTAAAACTAGTCTCTAAGCTAGTTGCCAGACTACAGCAGCATATTTTAAGGTCATAGATTTATTAATCACAGATCATCAAGTTTCTCCATCTGGAGTCATCTGGACCCACCTAACTACAGCAAGCTCCAAAACAAAAGTTTACAGTATTCAAATGTTTACAATGGTATTTGTTCTCAGTGATCTGGTTACTTCTTTCCAAAATCATAAAGCCATTCCTTTAAAGCATGTTTCTCATGGAAAACAATTGAGGAAGGAAGGGACACCCCAAAGAGAAGCAGTAGGTGTTGAAAGGTCATAGAAACATGACAAACACACGGGGGAAATGTGGTGAAATAAAGTGGGATACTGGAAGTAAGAGAGGGGAATATTTGAGTCAAGAATTTTAAAGGTTTTAACATTCTAAACTGACACCAAATCCAAAGCATAATCATTGGAGGCACTGACTGGAGTCTACAGTGCTGAAAGTTAGTGAGTTATTAGCTAGAGTTCAAAAGTGTTATATGCATGGACAGGGAGCTTAGGAGATCATTGTGGGAAAAAAAAGAGGGTGAGTCAGTTGCCAGAATCTTTTCTCATAATCCTGTGCACTCAGAAAGATTGCTTCTTCTGCCTGGAATATCTTTACAACCACCCATTTGCCTGTCAAACTCCTATGCCTTTTTCAAGTACCTGCTTAGTTCTCAACCACTATATGAATCATTCCTATGAATCATGTCAAATGAATTCTTCCAAGCACTGATCTCCTAGCATTTTATTCACACTTTGATTATAGCATTTAACAGATTGAATTCTATCTATATTTTCACATATTTATTTCTCTATTACAATGTGAACTTCTCAATAGTATGCACCAGACTGCATTCTCTATAGCAAGCTCCATAACATCCATAGTGACCATCACATTCACAATACTATGTATACCAAAATGAAAAATGAATAAATAAGCCACCAAGGGAACACATAGGAAGATATCATTAGTTCTTATGCAAGAGGGCAGAGAAAATGACACATAGAGGAATCAGTTGAACCAGACTTTTAAGAGATGTAAAGCTTTCACTAGTCACAAAATTAGAAAATTTATCCAGGCTGGGCAAACCACAGAAGCAGAAGCAAAAGCTTGTGAAACATCTGAAAGTATTCAGAAATGGTATGAATCCATCATTCATTACTATATTCAGATAACGGATATTTTATCTAACCCAAGCATTATACCAAGTATCTGAAATAAAAACAAACACACAGACAAGGAGACGTGGTTTTAATAAGAGAAAACAAAATGAAAAGAGATTATTATTCATCCTGGAAGTATTATTGCAGAAGCATGAACCAAGCTGTAGGGTAGCACAGAGAACAGGCAGGGAAACGAGACAAGCATGAAGGCTTGAGTTACTAACAGTGTGGTACTTCACTGAGTATCTAAGGAGAAGACCGAAGAAATGGGCCTTCTAGAAAAATAAGGAATGGCTTGCACAAATGTTTTTACAACTATGTCTGGAGGGTCTTTTTCCCCCCAAGGTAAGAAATACAAACGTCATTTTGTAGACAATAGCAGGCCAATAAAACTTTCTAAACTAGAAAGAGAGAGGATGAAATTTGTTTTGAGGAGAAAATGCTGACGATTCTATGGAAGCTGTACCAGAATTGAAAGGAGCTGGAGGTACAAACCAGATAGGAGGTTTGCTGTTCAAGCGAGATCTGAATAGAAAGTAGAAATGGCTGGAAGAAAGAGATTTGATGTGGTAAACAAAGGACCAATACCTCAAAAATCATGTCTGGAGTTTCAAATTCATTTAACAAATAATTAAATATATCAAAGAAATAAGACCATTTAATTTAACTAATAGAGATTTCAAGTAGATGTGGTGTGTGTATGTCTCAATTAGAAATGCAAGCGGCCAAAGGCAGAGAGATCTATAGGGTACTTATTACAAAGGTGGCCCAGGTCAAAGAGGATAAGGACTCAGACTATAATAATAAAAGAGGAAGTGGAAAAAAAATAAAGGAATAATGGTAGAGTAAGGAAGTAAGTAAGGTAAACTAAGGAAAATGACTCGTTCATTTACTTGCTTATTTATTTACTTACAAATCATTTTTCAAATATCATGGACCAACCACTTTGCTTGGTACTGAGAATTCAGGAGGTAACAAAATAAACTTCCACGCCCACAACATATGGCATAGTGTTAAAAGGGAGAATTTAAGCAAGTAAACCTATTTTATGAAAGTAGAGGGTGCTATGGAAATACACCCTCACAGCATCCAAAGTGGCTTATAATACCATGATGACTAGGCTGAAATCTGAAAGAAAAAGAGTGGGCACTATACAGGCTGAATCATTGGAAAGGATATTTGGGGCAAGAGGAACAGCATTTGGGTAGGGGGATTATCGCAGTGATCTTGAAGCTGAGCAAAGGTAATGAAATGGAGAATGCGAATGGAATCTCTGTATTCAAGAAGCTTGGCTGTCAAAAAAGATGGGTTATCAGGAGATCGATATGGAATCAAAAGCAGGATTTTTTTTCCACTTCTTCTTGAGTGATAATTCGTGTATAAGAAAATACACAGGTTTTAAGTGTATATTTAATATAGTTTTGAAAGATGACACATTCTTATAATCACCATCTCATCAAGGTATGAAACATTTTTATCACCCCACATAATTTCTTTATGACTCATTCCAAGTCCATCTCCCAAGGAAACCACTGTTCTAATTTTTATCACTATAGCTTATGTTTGCTTATGCTAGAATTATGTGAATGGAAGTACTATTGTATAGTCTCTTTTCTATTTAGATTTTTCATTTAACATATTCTTGAGATTTGTTCATTTCTGATCTGAATCAGTAGTTGGGTCACTTTTTATTTCTGGGTAGTAGATGTTGCTTGACTTACAGTGGGATTGTCTTCAGATAATTCCATCATAAATTGAAAATAGTGTTAAGTAAAGAAAATGCATTTAGCACAACTCACCTACCGAACATTGTATCTCAGTAATACAGTCCCCTGTCGACTGTGGGTTGTTTCCCTTCATGATCAAGCGGCCGCCTGGGAGCTGCCACTCAATGTCACTGCCCAGCCTTGGCAGAGGATCCTAAGGGAGACTGCCAGCCTGGGAAGTGTTCAGCACTCAAAGTTCAATGTCTGGTTTCTCCTGAAAGAGTATCACTATCGCACCATCATAAAGTCAAAAACTTAAGTTGAACCATCATTAATTTGAGGACTGTCTGAATTTCATTGTCTGAATATGTCCTACATTGTTTACCTAAATGAATATGTGTGTAGTCATTCTTGAACAAGTCTTTCTGTGGATAGACATTTTCCTTTTTCTAGGATTACTGGATCATAAGTTAAGAGTATATCTGATGTTCTAAAAAAAAAAAAAATCCCAAACTGTGTTTCAAAGTGATTGCATCATTTTGCTTTTCCACCAATAGTTTATCAGTATTCCAGTTACTTCATATCCTTTCTAGTAGTTGATGCTTTTAGTCTTTTTGAATTGTAACTCTAGAGCTCTAACATTTTAGTTTGTACTTTCCTGGTGACTAATCAATTTTAAGTATTGTTTCATGGATTTATTTGTTGTTCATATATTTTTTGAGGTGTTTGTTCACACGTTTTTGAATTTTAAGAAAGAAGTGATGAGAATATTTAGATCCATAAAGCCAAGAATCTGTTGTGAGGGAGAAGCTGGAAATACAAAAAAAAAATTCCCAGTGAGAAACAGCATATCCAACGTTTATGACTTTCATTACAAATATTGAATCAGTGATTTCTTTTCTAATTGGAGATTTATGAAGCTTCTGATAGTAAAACTTGAAAACACCCAGGAAATTACAGAGGAATATTCTATAGTGATTAAAAAACTCTTTTTCTACTATTGCCATAACACTTCCTGACTGAAGTTGTGTAAAATTTTGTGTGTTTTCAAAGGGCACTGTTATTCTATATTTGATAAAGTTCATTGTGGTCAAACACAAATCCAAACTATTGCAGATATCAAAGCCAGGAGCAGCCATGCATACCTGTAGTCCCATATTCAGGAGGCTGAGAAAGGTTGATTTAAAGTCTGAGGTCAGCCTCTGCAATATACTGAGACCTTGTTTTAAAACAAAATTTTTAAAATGGGCTGGAGATATAACTCAGTGGTAGAATGCCCCTGAATTTTATACCCAGGTACCACAAAAACAAAAACATAAAAAACCCAGGTATTATATATATGAAAACAATATGAGTGAGATTAGCCAATATTATACAATTAAAATCAAATCAATTGACTTTTTATATTAAAATTGGCTTTGGAAAACATAGGCATATTAGTGAGACCCTGTCTCAAAATATAATTTAAAAATGGGGATGGGGATGTTGTTCAGCAGTAGAATGCCTATGGGTTCCATTCCCAGTACTAAATACACATAAAAAGAACAAGGTTTCCATACATGAAAATAGTATAAATGAGATTAGTTAATATTATATAACTAAAATCAAATCACGTGATGTTTTAGGTTAAAATTGTTTTTTAAAAGTACATGATGAATACATATTTTGCTATGTACACATGCATATATATGCATATATATTATATATGTGTGCATATATGTATATTTATATACACATATATTTATATACACACACAGATATATATAAGTAATTGATGCTTAGTAAAACTATACAAAATATTTACCAAAAGCTGACACAAGGATTACCTATATGCAAAGGTAAGGGAATTCAAATGTTCTTCGATTTTATTGATGACACTTGTATTTTGCCATTTCAAAAATTAGCTGTTTTCTCATAAACACTTTGAATGGGTAGTATATTTTATGGAGAAATGAATGGTATAATATTTTGAAGTTATTAATTCTATACATGATTTTAAAGACAATGTACTTTTATGTTCTATAATCCGTAAATGATAGTAGCAAAATGAGCAGAAGTAAAGGGTGTGTTTTAGTTACTTTTCTTGAAAGTGTTGATTTGCCTCAACTACTTGCCCACAACCCCATTGTAATATCAATGCTCATTTGTTAGTTGTGGTGTCATTTGAAGCTAACCTCAATGGACCACAGAAAAGTAAAGTTTCATAAGGACAAAGTTCGGCTGCTTTCTCATTCCTTCCTTCTGTTGCAAAGATTATTCCCCCAAATCAAATGAATAAAGAAGAGAATTGTAGTCTGCATTTTAGGATTGTTAAAGGTTTTTCTGTTTCTGACAGTTTGGCTTTCTTTTGTCATTTTCTCACTTAAATGTTGTAAACTCAGAAAGTGCTAAGCTAAGATTCTTTATGTAGTGTTACACATGCCATAAGACAATATTATTTTACCATGTCAAAGTTGTTTGCACCATTTGGAGCACATCTATCATCAAACCTCAATTAAATGGAGTCTTTCTATCTTCAACTAAAACAAACTGTTTACTTAGATTTTTCCAGTGTTTACTTCACAAGAGGTGGAAGACCCAAATAGCACAGTAACATAGGTGTCTGGGGATCTACCAGGGGTCAAAAAATTTAACCCAAAGAAGGAGGCCTTCTTTTGGGGTTGCAACAAGAGACTTTCTTTTTCTTTTGCTAAGTAAATGGCAGTATTATAATGTTATTCATACCTCACTGGTGTCCTAACAATTCCTCTATTCAAACTGAAAAGGGATATATTCTCTTTGTTGCAAAGTATTAAATTTGTCCCTTGAGATTAGTGTGTAGGCAGTTTTAAAGGATGAAACAGGATTAGATAAGATTTCTTTACTGAGAAAGAGTTCTGAAACAGTACAGCCGAAAACCCTCTTGTATTACTTGTATTGAAAAAAAATCCTTTGTTTTAACACTTCAAATCACAAGTCAAATTTATTATATTATTAGTTGACAAAATGTTTCTTTGTGGGGTTTTGTGAAAGGTAGGCAAGTTACAAGTAGGGAAAAAATGACACTTGCCTTAATTGTATTTGGAATTTTGCATCTTTGAAATCTCTCTCTGGCATTTATAATTTAAATATGTTTTAAGAGATGGTATAAATAGATTATAAGGATTGTAGTTATCTGCTTAAAGATTCAGAAGGTTCCTGTCTTTTTTGATGATATTTAAGATGGGTGAAAATTATGTTATATATCTACTGAACTCAGCCAACATTTGTTAAGTTTAAAAGTGTCAAAATTATGTCCAGGGCAGTTATGGAAAATATGTCAGTGTTTCATTTGTGTTATGCTTACATTTTCCAGTTAATAATGTTGTACACCATAAGAAGACATGAACAGACATTATTGAGTATGAAATAGCAAGACGTTTTCTTCAGGAAGAAAATAATAGTCTGTAATAGTTTATTGCTTCTCTAGTTATGTAATTTGGATGTTACAGACCTTTCCTAATTATTAGGAAAGCTACTATAGGATTATATAATACTGTATTTTCACTGAATTTTGTTTTAATAGGATAAGGCAGAGGCTGGGTAAGGCTTTCTAAGATATACAGTAGTTTCTTGCTTTGGACCTTTACATCATTGTACAATTCATGTTTTTACTGAGTGTTATTGACTATAGGGAAAATCTTTATTAAAAAAATAGATTTACAATGGGACACCCAATTTTTGTTATAAACTGCAAAAACCTTTATGTGTGAACATCGTGTTTTTGCCATTTGTACAGATTTTAAAGCTTAAGAGAAAAATTTGAGAATATCAGAATTCTACTAACAAAACAACAAAAAAAATCCCTTTGTATCCTGATGGCTCCTTGTCATCCAAAAACCAGGAAAGCTTCTGCATACACTTTGCTTCTGCACATTGCCGCCAGGTTATCAATCTTCCCATGGCACAGCCCCTGCTTGTCATCCCATTTCACAAACTGTCTCTGGTTTCCCACTGTCTCCAGAACAGAATCCAGACTCTTTGACTTGATGTTCAAAGCCCTCCACAATCCTTGAAACCTCCCACCACCACTTTTCTGAGTTAATTGTATACCAGGCTCATTAACACCCCCTACCTAGACTCCCTCTACAAGGTATTCTTAGCAAGTCCCCATATGTATCCCAATGCTTTGTGACTTTCATTGCATTGCTCATTATTTCATTGCTCTTGCTCCTGATCCATCGCTTAAAGTTTGTGCTTTGCCTGTTTTACCTTTCACCTGCTGGTACTTTAGGAAAGTAAATATTTGCTGCTCTGCTTCTGATAGATACAACTGTGCTGGTCCACAACATGAAGACATTCTGATGTAATACCCCTTTTTGCATGGAAAGTTTTGAGTCATTTGCTTCTTTATTGGCAGGTCAATAAACTTACCTTGTTTGCAGATTTCCTCTTGTTCAATGGCTCCTGAATGTTTTAGGATTTCTCCTGATTTTCACTTATTTCTTCTGGTTCAAAAACAGAAAAAAAAAAAGTGGTAATGCTTTACAGATATTATTGGCGTTTTAATCGGCTTTTCACTGCTGTAACCAGAAGACCTGACAAGAACCATTTAAAAGAAGAAAAGTTCTATTTGGTGGCTCACACTTTCAGAAGTCTCAGTCCACAGATGGCCTACTCCATTCCTCAGAGTAGGAGGGGA
Organism: Urocitellus parryii; assembly: GCF_045843805.1. NCBI lineage: Eukaryota > Metazoa > Chordata > Mammalia > Rodentia > Sciuridae > Urocitellus > Urocitellus parryii. The sequence goes on from NC_135536.1 coordinate 41,938,365, forward strand.
GGCAGAACATCATGGCAGAGTGTGGTGGAGAAAATTGGCTCAGACAGGACAGCAGGAAGCAGAGAGATATAAGTTCCCCTCACCATTGACAAAATATAAATCCCAAAGGCAGGACCGCCACACCCTACCTGCCTATAGTTACCACCCAGTTAATCCATTTAAGTAGCTTAAATGCACTTAAGGTTAGGTTAAGATTCTCATAGCCCATCTTACATCTGAGCTTTCTTGCTTTGTCTCACATATGAGCTTTTGAGGGACATTCTCATGTTAAAATTATAATAATTGACATGGAAAAAAACTTAAGTGTGCATTATTTATACAAAAGGAAAACAAATATGCATATGTTTGTAAACACTCAGGTATTGGACTACATATTTTTCTCTTTCATTCTGATGTCTGAGATCATGTTGTTGAGATTAATGGTACTGTAACAAAGAAATTTAGCTTCTATTGATTTCTTACGTTTTTATAAATGTCTACCACTTTTGCATACATTTTTAATTTTTTTTAAATAACATCTTGAATATTTTTGTATTTAAGTTGGACTTTATTTCTGCAAAAATGACTTTCTATAAGTAATTTGAAAACTTCAACACAAATAAGGACAACACAAAGGAAACATGGAAATGAATGAATATTAGGTGTTATGAAAATGAGAAAGGAAATTTTAAATATATTAATATAGTTTTTGAAAAGTAATTGTTTTTTCCTACTTCCATGCCCACGGTATAGCAGTTGCTATGATTAGGAGAACTTGGGCATGGGGCTGGGTAGGTGGGATTTTTTGGTTGTCATTGTTGATGATGCTGTTTTAGGTTGTTCTGTATTTACTTAAGGGATTTAAAGACCGGAGGAGCTTTAAGAGGCAAGGTTCTAGTGTATTGTCACTTTGAAAAATGACTTATTCTTGAAAGTTTCCACCTCGTTTTGTATTTGAAAAGAAAAAGAAAAACTACTAATATGCTAGGATAAGATACCTGTTTAACACTTCAGGCCTTTGACAAACAAACTTGCAGTGTCACCTGCTTCAGTCATTGGCCATGAGCCATAAAAAGTAACCTTACAGATCAGGAAACGTGTACCCAGAAGCCTTTGCCCAAGTTCACAGGGCCTATGTATAGGAAATCAAGACTCTGATCCAAGGAGGTCCACTTTTTCTCTAATGTTTTTCTCTCAATCTGTGTCTTAAATTCTCTTTTACTAGGTCAGATGGATGAATGTTGTGTAATTCATATTTTTATGGAGTTTAACATGGCTTCATTTTCAAAGAGTTTTCTGGTTAGATCAATGATGGTTCCTGAAGCCATGCTACATGAAATTTAAATAGAAATTACAGTCAGGGAATCAAGTTGGTTTAAAAGAGTGCAGCAGCAGATTCAAAAGTAACAGAGTGAGAATCTACCATCCAGAGTAAAAGATCAATTGTAGCCACAATCTCTTTCCATCATTCAGACATCTTCAGTAGTGGGCACTATTGATTTCTAATCATTGTAACAGCTGCCTTATTGGGTTTCTCCTGTCATGCATTATGCTCCTTACATACACAAACTTATTTCACTACCCCAGTGATACAATGAGTATCTTCATTTTGTGACTGAATAAACAGAGGCTCAGAGAACTCAAGTAATGTATCCAAATTCACACAGACAGTAAATGGCAGAATTGAGTTTTGAGGTCGGATGTCTTTTTCTAAAACCCAAGTTTTTATTGTTAGGTTCTCTGTTTAAAATGACTAGTTCTAATACTACTTTAAAAAATACTAGCTGGTATATATTGAAATTTTTCCACATATTAGCAGATATCAGACACTAATGTTTCATTCAATCTTTATAACAATTATGTGAAGGCACTATTCTCTGAATTTTCCCATGACCATAAGAAAACTTGCAAAAGTTACACGATGTCCTCAAGATCACCTGTTAGGAAGCAGCCAACACAGGTTGTCAGCCTAGGGAGATAGCATCCATCATCCAATAGTCTGGACCATCTCTCATGGAATTATTTTCTCCATGAATACATAGCTATTTTCTATATGCATTAGGTAGGAGCAGATATGTGATATGTTATAACAAATGAATCCAAACTTTCAGTGCTTTATAATGACAGAGGTTATTTCTCACTCCTACTTGCTGTCCACTGTAGCTGAAGCTCTATTGCAAATGTGCATTACAAAAGCTAGACTGACAGGGCAGCCACTATCCAGACCTGACCTTGTGACAAAAGGTGGGGGGAAGGCTCAACAATCATACCAGCTTTTAAACTTCCACCTGGAGATAGCATGGCCACTACTGAGTCCAACTGGGTGGAAATAGATAATTATCTCAGAATAGTGGGGAAATTATTGAGCTGTCTGGCCCAGAACTACCAAAATATGCATATCTGTGCATAAAGTGACAGGATACAAATGATACAAAATTAGCAACTCTTAGACAACATCAGCTCTGAGATTACTAGGGAAAGATACACAAGACAATAGAACAGCTTTCAAGAGTGGAGGAAAAAAATCTGCTGAGCTAACATCACATGCTCCACTACTATAGGAAGTCCACATTCATAGCTCAAGAATTTATGATTTGGAAAGGAGACTTATTTGTAAAGAAATATTGATTAAAGAAAATAGATGTTGTCATACCCTGCTACTTAATAATATATTTAAAACATCACAAATGTTTTCAAAGATTTATCTATGAAAATTGATATCTATTGCATTACTTAGAGTAGGAAAAATGAAAATAACCTAAAAGTCCAACAATAGAAAATGGGTTAAATGTATTTATTGCATTGTCCATAAATGGAATTATATATAGCAAAGTAACTGCTATTTAATGTTATGAAGATTGTTTATTATAGATTAGATCAAGTTATAAGACAGTCTTACTGTGTGATCTGTTTTGTATAATATGAATATATTATATAAAAAGGTATATATTCAAAAGATGACCAGTATGTTAAAAGTTATCATTGAGTCATACTTTTCCGAGTTTTGTTTTGGTTTTGTAACAGAGTTCAGGTGGAAAGGACCTTGATTAACAGTTTCTAAATTATATTGGAAACAAACATTTTGAAATAAATAAATTAATTAATATTAATTAAAATAATAAGTTCAAGATTGTGAGGAATAATACATAAGATTCAGAAAACACTAAATAAAACTATATGCTTTTAAATCATAAAGGAAAAAAAGAATTCAGGCAACTTTTGATCATCTTTGTTTCAGAAAAAAATTCATGATCTTCCTTTTCTTGTTCACTTTTCAGTCAATATGAGATTCCCATTTAATTTCCTCTTTAGACCATTTTCTGCACAAAGACATATAGTACCCTCCAACTCCCTCTAATCAAGGAGTTCTGCATCAGCTTATGAGTATTTATGTATTTCTCTCTCCCACTAAATTGTCAGTAACTTGGAAGGAGGGATGGAGGCTTATTGTCCTTCCTGTAACTAATATTACCAGTTTCAGCCTTCTCCATGCCCATCTGTTCTCCACATCACAGGCAGAGTTTCTTCCATATTAAACAAAAATCAAAATGATCAAATATCTTTAGGACATTCTTATTTCATCATTGGCCAGCTTATTCTAGGTTTTGCTAAGTAAACAACCCCTAAATGTCAGGGGCCTGTTAAACAAAGGTTCACTTCATTCCTATGTGACAAGTCAATTGGGGGCCACTGTGGTTGCATTCCCTCTGTCTCTTCATTCCAGGGTTCATACAGGCAGAGCTATCCTAGCCTACAACAATATGAAAAGAGTAATGGGAAAGTCATGCAGTAGCTCTTAGAGCTTCGCTTTGATGTGATGTAAATCACTCTGGCTCATAGACCATTGGATAAGAAAGTCCTGTGACCAAATCTGCTGTCAGTGAGGCATACTATAATTTTATCACAGGCATGGACAACAAACAATGAAAACAATAATCTGCTACAAGGACAAATAACAGTAATATTTTTTCCTGCCTTGTCCCACACTTTTCACAGATATTACTAGATGAAATGAGGAAAAATGAGCAGGAGTTGCTGATTTTTATTCCTTAGTATATTAAATATTAAGAAACAATATCATTTTAAAGTCTAGTATTAAACAAAAGGCAAATAAGAAAACTAAAGCTTCTAAGAATTGTAATACTTCACCAATTACCAAAATATTTTTAAAATTGAGAAACAAGCTCTAAAACAGTCTAATTTTCCAAGGAATCAGCACTAATATTTACAGAGTTTTATGTATGTTCAGAATTATTTGTAGGTGGACACAGAAGAGCCATGTATGAGGCAGTTTTTGCTGATGGCACAATCTAAATTTTCCAAAGCCAAGCAATTATACAGCAATATCCTCTATCAGTATCTAGAATCATTCAGAAAATGCTCAGCCTAATTGGGCTTTTTACCTTGCAATGTATTGCTTCCCCCTGAAGAGTCAGAATATTGCCAACAATTCAGATAGTTTTCTTAAAAATGCCGCAAAACTTAAATTTTCTGATCATGTTCCTTGATTCTCTAGTGCAACTAATATTTATTTACTGTATACAAAGCCAGAAAACTTCATAACTCATATTGCACTGGAACATTATGTCAGCAATCTGTACTAATATCAAGAAAATGGAGTACAGAATTATTAAAAAACTAAAACTGAGACTTTTTTGAGTGTGTTTTTATTTTATTTAACCACAGTAATTTGATCTAGGTTTAGGCTAGAAGACATCTTTAGAAACTAGTTTTAAAAATGGATAAAAAATTATTTGCAATTTTCATATCAATTGTTTGTTTATGTAAATGCTGCCAAAGTATTTAGGAGCGTTTGAGAGCAGTTTCTTTTCTTAAATATATTTATTTTACAGTTTTATTTACATTTACTAGCCTGGCAAAACCTTTCATCATAGATCTACGAGAGACATTGGTTTTCATGTAATTGAAAAAATACAAGCAAAGCTGTTATTTTGCATTACACAGACAAAAGAAAAAATACTCAGTTGCTTTTCAGAATCGGAACATTGAAGAAAAGAAACCAATTTAAGATACACTGCTTATGTGTGGAAAATGAATCGTACTCTGTTCCTTGGTAAAATACTTGCAAGAAATGAAGATATGCATGTATATATACCTTATATACATATACATATATATCTTATGTATAGATATATCCTATAGATATAGAGAGTTAAAATATAGTTATATACATTTATACATGGATACTTGGGAATATATGTAAATCTATGTATGTATGAATATGAGTATATATAGATTCGATATGTATACTAATAGCTAGATGGACTTTTTTTGTAGTTAAACACTAGAAACCCATAACTTCCTTTCCTGGAAATGATGTATTTTATATAAATGCTTTGTTTGGGAGATGAATAAAATACAGGGTGCATTATGCTCTGATAACCACTTATTCTGGGTGAATAAAGGCAGACCAAATAGCCCTACTGGTCTTTATGGACCACACCTTAGAGAAATACCAACCTTTAGAAGCTGACCAAAGTTCTGACTATGCTTAGAGAAGCAATTCATCATTAGAACATCTGTTTACAAAATATCAAACAATGGTTGCGGCATCATAGGTTAACAATTCTATTTGTGTATTGAAGATAAGAGCAGCAGGAGTTCTTCCTATAAGCAACACTATTCCAAGCTCATGAGCCCACGATGTCTGTCTCTCACATGGTGATGCTCTGAGAGTGTGCTGCCACGTTACTTTGTAAAATTTACTAAAATATACAAAACAAAGAGAGTGCTTTTAATAGTCCCAAGTAGCATGCTTCCACATTTCCACAAAAACCTTTGAAGGTAGGCCACAATTCCAATTCAATATACGAAAGACCAATTTCTATTGTGAATAATTAAAGTAATACAGCATTTCAGGATAACTGAGCTTTGTTTTAGCTTTTATTTTGGTTGCAAAAGTATGTCAGCTATGAGCATACTAAACTTATATGTGTTTGCTAACTTGGTTCAGTGGATGATGCTGCCTAGAATGATCACTTTGAATTGAAATATGCTTAACTACACTTGAAGTTTTAAAACAGCAGTGTTTTTTAGGCAAGGTGAACACATGATAGCAGTCATTCCATAGTTGTAAATTTCTTAAGTTAATAGTTGTATGTTACAAACAGTATCATGCACAAGCCAAACTTTTTATATTTTTTGCATTAAACATGAACTAGGTTACTGTATAATTTCAACATATGACATCCATTTCAGAAATTATTTTCCATAGGCAGTTATTTATACTTTTAAGCATTTTAATTTCTTGAATTAAAGGACGCAATGTAGGTAAAGATATTCCTATATTTTTCGAGTTCTCTTTTGATTGGTAAGGGACAGTGCAAGCCCATCTGTTTTGCAGCAAAGAAAGCCCCAAACCATCTGTGTAGAACCACATGCCAGCTAAAACACAGAGATATGCACAGTTTTTTTGTTATGAAAAATTTTGCAGTATTTTTTTCTGTATTAGTGTGAATAAATTAGCAACAACTAAATTAAAGAAATCTTTAGAGAACATATTAACTTTCTAGTGCCTACAGTAAATTATATTCATTTAGAATATAATTTATGAAAGTTGCATTGTCCCCCTATGAAATTTTTCCTTACTGTTCTGAATTTGATACTGAAAAGTCATCATCATCTACAAAGTAAATAGCTTCATTGTTGGTAATGTAAGTTCATTTTTATAAAATTGTTTTTGATTGAGCAATTATTTGACTTCTAATCAGTAAGTAGTTGTGGGTTTTTGTTGTTCAGCATCGAAATAATATGAATAGATAGTTAAAATTTACATATTTATATTATATTACTTGCTCAGCATATAGTGTATTACAATCTGTTATGGCATATTTTTTAAAAGTTTTTATTTTCCCATTTTCCACTGAAGTAATTCTGCTAAAGTATGTTTTAGGTTCTATTGGGATAATTGGATATATAAATGAATTGCTGGTGCTTCAGGAACAATAAGAATATTGAATAATATATTAAGTCTTAATTATATTTTATAATTCTATGGTTTTGAATAATTATATTAATATTTTTTAAGCAATTCTGGATTTAAAATATTTTACACAGCGCTTAATAATGGGCTTTGGCCTAAAGAAAGTTGGCTACCCAAGCCGTTTTTCTCAAAATTAGAAAAGCACATATAGGCCAATCATCTCTTAAAATATTACACATATCAAATGTTCTGATCTTCTAGCAAGCCTTTTATCTTCCTCTTGCTTTAGTTTATATGTGATTGCTGTTTGATGAGTTAGAAAACAACAAATAATAGAGCTAGGCAAACGCCTATTAGCTCCTTAATGCATAGTAAGTATTGATGAAATATGTCACTCTTTGAGGGAGACCTTTTCTATTACGTTTTACATTGGTGTTGAAAATGCTTATTATCTGTTTGAAAAACATTAAAAGCTTTAAATTCAAGCAGCTCATTTTTCATTTTGTTAATTGCATAACATACTAATGTTGCACTAGGTTGTTTTTTTCAGTGGTATAATGATGCAACAATATTTACATACCAACTCTGGTTTTCCTTTAATGGTTTCTATAACAAGATCATAATTTCCTTTAGCGTAATCACTGGCAGATTTATTTGGCGTCCCATCTTCACTCCGCTCTGGCTTTGGGGGCCTGGGAGAGAGTGCATAGTACTTTCTCACCCTTTTGCCATTAAGTACACTCTGCTCAAGTGTAGTTGCTGCAGGTCTGGGTTACACTCCTGCCAAACATCCACACTTGAAAAGATTTTAGGACAGAGTATTAGTAGAAATCAACTCATTCCTCTAAATTCTCCCCAAAAGCTTTAACAGATTGGTTTATCCACCATCATTTTACTGCACAGAAAGTGGGTAGTTGGAGGAAGATTTCATTGAACTAGTTTCCATAGATTCATGGGAGAGGTGACATTATTAAAAAATGAGTTATTAAAGTTTTTTTTTATATAATATACTTGTTACTACTCTAAATGATGACCCTGGAAATTGTGGTTTCGATCCAGACCTCTATCATCCTCCCTGGGAAGTCCTCACAACTTGTCCTCCGCCCACCACAATCAAGAAATGTTTTATATTGCTGTGGCGCACACTATGAAGTACTGTAAATTCATATTCTGAATTTTTTATTTTCCCACATAGAATGGTAATAAGGTGTTAAGGTTTGTCTGGCTACTTTTCTCAACATGCCTTGGGAGCAGATGAAAACATCGTAATCTGACATTCCAAATTTAGCCCCATTTGTCCTGCACCGAGAAACAAAATCAAAAAACAAAAAAACAATTTCAAGCTGTCTCTTCAACTGAGCTGATTTCAGAGAAAAATACCATTAATCGGAGCACTACAGATTGGTGTGCCTTGTTCTCTAGATGACATTATCTGAGGTAACTTTGCAAACCTCTCATTATGTTGCAAGGATAGTTTGTCAAATGTCTAGATTCTTTTCAGTCAAGTAGCAAGTGACCTGTTTTAAAACACAGTAACGGCAGAGTTTTGAAAAGAAAAACTCTTCACCCAGGACGAAGCTGGGCAAAGCTGTGATTTTTTTTCTGCTTGGCTGGAACACAGTGTATGATTCAGTTATAAGGTTAATCAATCTGAACCAAAATGTAAAGTAATATGCATAAAAGATACACATAAAATGGGATCCTTAATGTCTCTGAGGAGTATGTGTTTATATGTCCTCACAGGAAAGACTAAAGCTAATTTCAATCCTTCATGAGATCTTTAATGGCTACCTTGAGTGTTGTTAGTTGACTTATCTGATACACCACTTTCTAAGGAAAAATTAGGAATCTGCATCAGAACTTATGGCATATTCTTGAAAGAAATCCTTAGCACATTAAAAGTTGGCATAATTACTCATTACAAGCAATAAATGAAATACATTTAATATTTTATCAAAATGTTCTAACAATAATTTAAACTCGGAGAAGGGTTTATTTTAATTAACTTGGGAAGCAAAATAAATATTCAACTTTTTAGCATGCCAGAGTTAAATTCTATAATTTAAACAATTTACAATTAGTTTTTGCTCTTAAATGAAACTATTCTACACATACTGTGAGCCAGATCTTTATTTTACTATACTCTTAGGAGAGGCCATTTGTTTTTAAGGATTTTTCTTTTTTTTTTTTTCTGCATTTAATCTGCTCAACGAGTGTCAAACTTCACTGCTCCAATACCTGCACAGTCAAGACTTTCTTCTATTTGATAATGTATGTCTGCTTATTAAAGTCTCCAAGACATCCTAGACTTAGGCAAACAGTGTCCAAATGTACCATATTTAGCTTCTATCTCAAAATCTCCCGAGCTGTCAATTTAGGTGTTAAAGAGACCATTTGTAAAGCTTGGCTGGGAATTGCCATTATTGACTGGAATGTGTGTTTATCATTACATTCAATGATGAAAGTGGAACATGTAGCATATGAATAAATGTCAGCAGATGTTTCTTTTAAATGGCCTGATTTCAACCTCCTGTTGTTTGTCTTGAATACAAATATTAAAAAAGGGAAAAAAGGCAGAATTTTTATGACATAAGTGCAAGGGTAGTTAGATTTTTTGAAAAACAACAAAAATAATGGCTAGAATATCAGACTGGGAGAGTAAAGTAGAATTACGAGTTTGTTGGCTATGCTTGGCTACACTCTTCTGGGCTTCTAACTCGCTCTTACAAAAGGAGAGATTTTTTTTTTTCCAGTATGTACTTATAACAAATTTAATCTCATAGATTTTTGTGTTTAACAGCTGTTATTAGAGATTGTTTTTTAAATCTCTGAATTTTAAAAGGGCATTTAGGTTGGGGAAGGGTATTCAAAAATCTTTCTCTCTTATTTGGAGACATCAAATGGAGACATTAATTAGTAAATGGACACTGTTTACTTCCAAACTCTACTTTGAAAGGTAGACATTAAACACAGAAAGCATATTTTACTTATTGTGGTGAGAAAAATGCAAGATAAATTTAATGGTATATAAACAAAATAAACATGTTAAGTGGAAAGACACAAACTCATCCTTTGTTCATTTCTACAGCAATTTTTGTGAATGTGACATATTTAGTTAATTCCTGTGGTACTTTGGGGGCTCTAAATTTGAGGTGGTGTAAAATGACTAGAGACAAATTCTGGGTGGGCTTTAAGAGCATGAAATGTAACTTTAAAAAAATCAGGCACTCATATTAACATAAATTTCCAACATGATTGGTCTAAAATACTTCAGAGAAAATTTTCAAATATAATATATCTTATAATAAAATTGTTCAGAATTTGTCACCATTTCCACTTTATTTAAATGATAATAATTTGTACTTCAGACTGTAAGGAGCACTACAGGCTAATGCTTACGTCTGTCAGAAATAGAACTTTCAAAGCCACTGAAGTTATGAGCAAAGCATGTTCCAAGCTTCAAAAAGGGCAATGACTCGGGGCCGCCTTTTTATCCCTGGCTTGAATTTTGGTGGCAGGATTGTTTGTAGCCACTGTTAGTTGTGGGCACAGATATTGCATACACAATTAGCCATTTTCTCTTAATTTTTAGAGTGTAAATACCTAATTGCTTGTGCAATTAAAGGAAGCACAAATTTTCTTCCTGTAAAATAGAAGGCTAGGGTTGAATGTAAATTAAAACCATTAGTGTAATTTTCTGACTTGTATATCAACAAATTATATATGTTTCCTATATGTGATATTTCTGTACAATTGATCAAAAAGCTATGCTGGAAAATGGGATATGCTCTCACATAACGTTTAATTACCCCTAAGACAGAGAACATTTTGACAGTCATGCTAATCAAAATGTCAAGTTTAATATTTAACAAGCAAGGCTTTAAATTTTTTTTTAAAGAAATAAAGTACTCTATTTGTTTACTAAGACTTTCTGGTGGAATAATGCAGTATTTATTTTGATAACCCCTCTGAAATTCAATATTGAACCTAAATCTGCTTTTCCATCAGTTGGCACATACATACTATTAATCCTCACGATGAAGAAATAGTAAAAACTACACTTACCTGCCCTCTGTCACTTAGACTGAAAACATGCCCCAGCCATTGCTCCATTCCCACCAGACACATTCAAGACCAAACTCCCACCTTTCATCACCAGGTACACTTCACACATTCCTTCAGCTCAGCACTTGACATAACCTCTTTCAATCACAATGTAAATTGTGGTCTCCTCTCTAAAGAAACACTACTCTGTCAGCTAGAGTAATCGCCCTTCACATTCTCAAATTTTTTCCCTTTTTACCTAGTCCTCATTTATTTCTTCCCAACCTGGGCACATGCATACCCTCACAGCAATGTCTGTGACACCTATTCCAGGGCTCATCCTACAAAAATACTTGACATACAAAACATAAAATGCCTATTAATTAACTCTGCATGACTTAACTATGCTTAACTGTGATCGAAATTATGCTCTAAGGCTTCTATTATGATGAAAAGGAATTATTAACTAGCTGAAGAATTCTTTGGATGATTAGAATGTAAAAGAAACTGAGAAATTCTAGGATTTAGTTATATGCCATTTGTCACAATAGGAAATGGGAAACAGAGAAGGCAAATGGCCTGTGATGTTTGTGGCACAGAAAGGTCAAGAATCCCTCTGTCACTTGGCCTCTAATTATGTTCCAGAGCATAATTTGGCCTTGGACTCTTTACCATGTTATGAACCAAAGACTACAACATTTAACCTTTCTAAACCTCTGCTTGATGTCCCAAGTTTGGCAAATACAGCCACAAAAGAGCTAGAGGAAAGGCAGACATTCCTGCACAGTGCATTAGAAGATATGGAATAGGAGTTCATTAGAAATTTATATTAATTTAATTTAACGTTGACTGAAAAAAATGTACAATTAATCCACAAAGAGGGAAAAAAAGCATTGTTAAATGTGAGAAGTAGCAATAATCTTTTAGTAATCACATGTCTCATATTTCAAGATTTGGTAAAAAGAAAAAGGTGTTCTAGGATGACAGGCTTCCTTCAGTCTCCAAACTGTTTCCAACTGCCAATAATAATGAATGTCACTGTGACTCTAAATAAGTCAATAAGGTCAGGAAAATGATACCTTCTTTAGGAAAATAGGTTCAAGAAAAAATTTGAGAAATCAAGAATGGCAAGTTAAGATTCAAGAATGGCCATTTTCTTAAAGTTTGCATTGTTTGAAGATGGAATAGTCCAGTGTTTTTGAGAGTGAATTTTAAAAAGTAATAACTTGTGGGGGGGCACCAAATAGATAATCATAAGTAAGTTTTATTTCCCAGAATTCCAAGAGACTCGATTAATGTGATCCAAGATTGGGCACGTGAGTAGCAAGTCATAACAGTTCTAAAATGAGCTTGACTCATTTTTCTTAGAGTATCTCATAGTACCAGTGCTCTAGAGAAATCTTTGAAGTTGGTCTAGTTCAATACTCTGATACTGAAATTGAGTAATAAAAGGTTAAGAGACCCTACTAGCACATTCAACTCAAAAACAGAAAAGGGCAAATAGAACTCACCACTTTGAAAAGAGTTCTTTTCACTTTTCCATGGTCATTTCAGTAATTATCTGGGTTGTCAGGCTACCTTTTCTTTTCTTTTCTTTTCTTTTTCCTGTTCTTCAATGATGCATTTGGTGTGCTGTTAAGAAAACATTATGGTTTCTGATTATTCAAATTTCAACTAAGTCAGACAGCAAGAAATTTTGGAGCAGCATAAGGACAGATGAGTTTAAGGTGGTATGACAACATGGAGGAGTCTAAAAAGGTTAGGTGTTCACCTACATGGAATGGTTAAGGACTGCTAGACACACATTTGCCCCCAAAGCTTTTCTTACCAAGAGCATTAAGAATTCTCATCATGCCAGGTAGGTTTTTCGGAGAAAGAAAATAAATAAGAAATGAACCAATATTTATTAACACCTTCTAGGGACTAGGCACTACGCTAAGTACTTTCACAAAAATGTCTTTCCCTTTCGCTGTGCCAACCACTTTAGAAGGCAGAGAGTGCCATCTTTATTATTCCAAAAAGAAAATAAAGGTACCATGTCTAGGAGGCACTAATCAATGTGCATGTTTCTCCTCAGAGTTAACATGTTTGATTGGTCAAGGAAGAAATGCCAAAATTGGAACAGACTAGGGGAAGAAGAGACTACTAGCTGTGTACAACCCTATATAGAGTTTGTTGTGATTATGGAAACCAGACAGCAGCAGCAAGAGCTCTTGAATCATTCTGAATATGATCTTTGGTATTAAAGATGGGAATTTAACAGCTAACAATGCTCTATTCTGAAGCAAATGAAGGAAGAGTTGTTAAGAGTTTCCAAGTAGACTCAAAATTTAGCACCGGTCAACTCAGTTACAAAAGTAAATCAGGAATTATAAAGAGAATTCTTGATGTCTCTGTTGGTGCTTTCAAATGCAGTTCTTACAGACCCCTGAAGTTCAATCCTGTGTTTTGTTGAGAAGTTTTGTTTAGTTGTCCTTGATCTAAACAACCAATTAAGAGTAGTAAGATTTTCTGTGTAAAATGTATTTCAGAGGATTCTTAATTCTCAGCAACTCCACCCTTTGGTCTTCAGTCTTCAATGTGTTTTTTATGTTGTTTCCTGTGCTTACAAAGGTTGTTATCAGTAACAGAAATTTCCTTTGCTTCAAGAGTTTTCAAACTAATTAATCATAAAAAGAAAAGAAGAAAATTGTTTTACTTAGGTATGCATAATATTTAATTAGAAAACCATTTAAATTCTTATTCAACTCTATTTACATATAAATCCTTACTATTTATAAAATTTAAAAATACAAAGTTTATATTTCCTACTTTATTAAGATAGCTAAAAAGAAAACTTTGCCTAGTAATGTTAAGCCCTGTAAAAGAAAACTGTCATCAGATATATTAAAATTTACTCTTCCAAGAGTTACTATCTGACTCAGTATCTTTATATACTAACATTGTCACAGCTAAATCATTCTCTATCAAATATAGGAACAGAATGATAAAACATGGGATGAGCCAGATATAATCAGATAACTTTTAATCTATGCAATTGTGAATCTCATATTAATGAGAGGATCCACGTCAGAAATTAGTAACAGGAGGTATCTTACAGATGGATGGTGATAAAAAATTCCAATTTAAAATGAAAGTAGCAGCAATGCAAATTAGTGAAAAGTGTAACTTTTGTTCACAAAAAAAAAATTAAGGTCAAATAGCACAGATTTAAAATTAAGTGTGTTAATTCCTGACATTGTCAGCAGACAGTTTCTTTAAGAACCTCAATCATTTGTCTTTCTGAAAGTAATATGAAAATGGTCTTAATAAATAGCATATTCTAGTTCTAGCTTTTCACGTCCCTCAACCTTGACCTGTAAACTTACATACCCTTTCAATTGTTTCCAAATAAGAAGATTCTATCTAGAAGCCTACTTGTAAAGAGATAACATTTGGAAAACAAAGTTCATTGCCTGAAGAGCCGAAATATTCTCTGTCAATAGAGTCTTGAAGCATTTGGGTCCAAAGGAAAAGAATATTCCCTCTCAAACATTTCCAGCTTAGAATATGTAGTGAGGAAACTGGAATTTTCAAAACTGGAAAAAAAAAAGAGAAAACATTTTGGCTGATAAGATGCTCCTGAATAAAATATTATCTGAAACAAATGTTTAAGTCAGAAAACACCTGCCAATGTAGATGTGCCCTTCAATAAATATGGTGTCTCTATCCTCACTTAACATGTTTCTTAGCAATGAAATGTTGGCATTAAATTTAAACATAAGTGCAGTGTAAAAGAGGCATAAAGCTATATTTCATGGGCATGGTGTTATAACAGCTAGACCAAGGATTTTCAATGTTTTGAAGTTATGACATTTTTATATTAATACCATTTAGATACTATAATTTAGTATCATGGTGTTTAATGACAGATAAAAGAATAATAGTAACCACAGTGATACCACTCTGTGGTTGTTAATTTATGTAGAAGAAATAATCTGCCTATAACACTTAGGCTATGAGGACCATATATTTTGAGGATAAAGTCCATGAATGATATAAAAATTCTTTCACTTATCTTTTTATGGTTTTATTCTGGAACATGTAAAACATCTTCAAAGTTGTTTTTAGATACAAATAACAATACATGTACTCTGTTTTCTAATGCATCTTTCAATATCATTGAAACAAATTTATCTTTATAGAATAGATGTAATAAAATGATTTATAGATATGAATGAATTAGATCATTTCTTTCATAGATTTAAAAATAAATCCTTCCCAAAAACCTGTACTTTAAAATGAAAACTTCTAATTCCCAATAAAAACATCCAAGAGTATTATGCTTATGAACCATAAAACCTGGCAGACACTCATAAGACCTTAATTTGAAAGGAAATGTTAAAATGTCCTGAAACTGGGAAATTGCAATTGACAAAATAAAGAAAACCAGATGCTACCTTGGGTAAAAGAAAACCTTCAAAGCATAAGAATATCCTAATTACTATGACAGTTGTTATAACATATCTCCCACGTTGGAATTGATTTAAGAGGAAAAAACTTCTTTAGAATACATTCAAATCTATACATTTATAACGAGAAAGGTATAATTTAAAGGCTCATGCAAATGATTAATGAAAAAAGTAATGTTTCCTTTAAAAAATGTATATATACCATAGTACCATTAGATTATTTTATTTGAGACCTGCACTATTTTGATTAAGGTTTGTTTAAAGCATTCCTCTTGAAACATGCATCTTATATCAGTTTATCAGATCTGTTTCACAATGTGAGTCTAACAAAATGGGATACACTTCAAGCAAGATTATGTGGGAGAATGGGAAGGAGAGGAAAACATGGAATTAAAGCTTGCTGAGAATGAAGGTACTAAGACATACAGGAAAGGCCAACCCCTAATTTTGATCAAATACCTAAAATGATTTTTTTCTTGTAAACAGTGATTGCGTAATGTCAAGAGAAACTAGGTGCTGAATATAAAAATCCAAAAATACTTAATCTAACACAGTATCTACTTAATATCTGGTGCTTGAGTAAGGAATTTTAAGGCTGACCTCACTTGTCAAATATTTTGTATATAGTATGCATATTGTTTATGTAATTTCTTAACCCACAGTTAGAACTATGATTCTAAATCCTCATTCTAACAATGCTCACTGTTCATTATATTATATTGCTGAATAGATATCCTTTATTCATCCAAGATAATTTAATTATTGAAATTCTATTTTAAGCACTCATATAAGGTTTTACCCTAATAACCAAGTACATTATTATAACCTGAGGTATTTTTCCCTTCTATTTTTTAACATTATAACAAAATGCCACAAACTAAACTTATAACTTAATAATATATTAAGATATAACTATATAATACATATAATTTAAATGATAATAGCAGAATATCTGAATACAATTTCACAGTATAATTGCTCAAGAGAAGATGTTCTGAAGGTTATACGTTGGTTCCCTTGAACTTAAAGTTTTGAGTGATTTACTTTACTTTATTTCATTTTATTTTTTGTACTGGGGATATATTCACGGGCAATTTATCATTGAGCCACATCCATAGCCCTTTTTCAGTTTTTATTTTGAGACAGGGTCTCACTTAGTTGCCTAGAGCCTTACTAAGTTGCTGGAGCTGCCCTTGAACTTGCCATCCTCCTGTTTCAGCCTGAGCTATTTATTTTAAAACAAACCATTAACATATGAAATATCACTAAATATTGTCTAATTTAATCACCACCCCGGCAAAAAAAACACAGGAAGCTATTGCCACTTTTAAATATAATGGAACAACACATAGTAGAGCAAAGCTACCACTGAGAACAATTAGGAAAAACTGGATAACAGTCAAAGATGTCAGTAGGAAGGCATTGAAAGCAACTGAAGCAATCAGAACTTGAAGGGAAGCTCAGAGGAAAAAAAGGAACTGATTAAAGCAAACCCAGTTTTTAATACTATCTTTTCTCTTCTTGCAAATGCCAATTCTTGATTAAGGTCAACAAGATGAGAAGGCAAATGTAGGCCAGCTGCTAAGGGGCAGAGAAGTTTCAGAAGGCAAAAATTGAGTTTTGTGCTACCAAAAGAGAGAGAAATTTGACAGGTCTATAATCCAAAGAAAAAAGAAAGGAGAAATACCACTTTTCTCTATGAGGAAGTTACCAAGCAATCTGTATTGAGTAGTAAGTTAAGAAATCAGGCAGAAAGAAGATATAAGGCAGGACAGGATGTTGGTGTTCTATAGTCCTAGAGAAAATCTCAGTTGGGAAACTCGGAAAGCTAAATTTTGCAAAGAGCTAAATAAATGTAAGACGAACTTTACAAAGATATAACGCCAGCTTCTAGTCAGCTCAGTACATCATTACACTAAGATGTTCTTTCCTTTTGATAACTGCCAAAGGATCAAATGACTAGAATGAGGTAACAGATAGGTTCTTATAATCAAACTCGATATCTAGTATTCAGTAAAAATATTAGTTTTATTGAAGAAAGAATATTGAAGTAATAAGCAGAAAATAAAAGAAAGTTCAGAAGTTGCACAAATGGAATTTGACATACATTGATCAATATGTAAGAAACTAATCAATTCTGAGAATTTTACCACACTACTGACACATATAAAAATAATCAAAAACAAACTGTACATCTAAAATTGTAGCATAATGAACACAGATTCAAAAAGTAAGCTTAAAAGTGGTTTGGAAAGAGTTTAAAGAAGGGATCACAAAGCTGAAAGATCAGTTTAAGTTTCTAGAACAAGGCATGGAAAATAAGTACATGGGAAGTTCAGATAAAAATATGGAATATATGTGAGTTATAGTTTTAAAAAAGTCTAACATGTATGCTATGCTATTTGAGTTCAGAAAAGAAAGTACAGGAAGATTATAACAAGTGTAATATTGCAGAAATTATTAGCAAAAATTTAATCAGTGCTGAAGAAAACTGAAAGGACAATTCAGGATATCCTATGAACCTGAAGAAGGATAAATATAAAGAAAACTATAAAAGAAAATCACAAAAGATTCTTCATCATAGCATAAGCTAAAACTATAAAAAATAGAAAAAGTTTAAGACCACCCAGAAAATGAAGAAATCATTGCTTTCAAAGAAGTGAAAGAAACAATGGTAGCCAGAATCATTATCTTTAAACTGATGAAAAGAAAGAAGATAACAAACAAACAACAAACCCTACTAAATTAGAATTTTATACCCAGATCATGTATCCTTCAGAAATGAATATAAATTAGAATTTTAAAAAACTGAGATTAGTCATTAGCAACAGACTTTTATGAAATAGTGAAAGATTTATTTGAGGGGAGTAAAAATTAACTCAGAAGCAAATAGAAAGAAAACTCAGAGTAAGAGAAATGGCAAAAGTAAATGTGTGTGCACCCAAATATATCAAATCCACAGAGAAATAATATATTTTGGTTTTATATATATTTAGATTAGAATACATGTTGCAACAATAACACAAAAAGAAATCAATGGGTAAATTAAGATATGGTATTCTAGACATCTTACATTTTCTACATAATAAATGTATTGGGATAATTTAAAAAAAGACATAGTGAAGTATAATTATCAGACTATCCAGGTACAGAAGAGGTAGATTAATGAAAATATTTTATCAGTGCAAAATAATGAAAGAAAGAAAATTTAGTAATGTTGAACAGTGGAATAAACAGGAAATAAAGAGTAGAGAGTCAATATAAACTCAAATGTATCAGCAATTACATTACTTGCAGATGGACTAAAATAAACCATTATAAAACAAAGATGTAAGATGATTAAAAAAAAAAGTTCAACCAAATCATAGGCCATCAAAATACCACATGCCCTTTACAAATTACAGAGCAGTTGAAAGTATAGGATAGATAAACATGTATCTTGTCAATTCCACTCAAAGTAAAACTGATATAGCTATAGTAACAGAAAACGAAATATGCAGGCAAGTACCTCTACTAGAGGTAAAGAAAAAATTTTCTAATGATAAAAGGTCTAGTACATCAGGAAAACTTACCAACTTTAAATTTATATCCATGCGGTAACTTTTCTTCAATATATATGAAGCAAAGAAAAACTGACAAAAAGAGAAGGGAAATGCACATGTCAGCAGTCACAGCAAAATATTTTATCATACTTCTCTCAATAATAATACTAGAGACCTATTAAGTAGTCCATAATAATATTTTGACAATGATATTTTGAATAAGTAGACAAAATATCAGTAAGCGTATAGAAAGTTTTAAAAGTAAATTAACATCCATAATCTGATTTATTTAGAACATTGCCTTCAAAAGTGACAGAATTTGTATTATTTCAAGTGCACCTAGAATATGTACTGAACAGACTGTATTTAAATCAACATTGGTATAGGCTCAACAATATTTATTTATTTATTTAATGTAGTAGGGATTAATCCAAGGGCATTTTACCACCAGGCAAAATCCCAGTCCTTATTATTATTTTTTTTATTTTAGTACAGGGCCTTCCTAACTTGCTGAAGCTGGCCTTGAACTATAGTCCTCCTGCCTCAGCCTCTAGAGTCACTAGGATTAAAGGTCATTACCACCACAATCAGTAATATGCAACAAATTTAAGAGATTTTAAATTATGATGCATCTTTGACCTCATTGCTATTAGATTAGAAATCAATTTTTAAGTCAATACACTTCAAGAAATGGATATTTTTTCTTAATCTATTAGTAGGTATCTACGTAAAAACCTACAACAACTATCATACATTATTATCAAACATGAAATCTTTGCTCCATAATATTAGGAAAACAATGTCTCTTCTGTTCAACATCTAGCCAGCATTATAAGCAAGAAAAATGAATAAAAGACATAAGGATTAGAGAGAAAAATGACATTATTTGTAGATGATGTAACTCTTTTATATAAAAACTCAAAGGTGTGTACAGTAAAATATTTATGGTTTATAAATGAATTTTATCAAGTGAGCGATGTAAATGGTCAATATAAAAATTCAGCTGTATTCCTGCATACACAAGACACAATTAGAAAATGAAATTTTAACAATAAAGATACAGCCATGCATGGGGGCTCATACCTGTGATATCAGGACTTCAGAATCTGAGACAGGAGAATTGTGAGTTCAAAGCCAGCCTCAGCAATGGAGAGGTACTAAGCAACTCAGAGAGACCCTGTCTCTAAATAAAATACAAAATAGGGCTGAGGGTGTGGCTCAGTGTTCCAGTGTTTCTGAGTTTAATCCCCAGTACCAAAATAAATAAATAAATAAATACAAATACAATTTGCAATAGCATTTTTTAAAAAGCACCAAATACAAAGAGAAGAAACACAAAATATGTGAAAAACCTCTATGTGTAAAACAGAAAAACATTATTGATAGAAAGACTATAAAAACTGCAAGTGAGAGGATTTACCATGTTTATAAACAGAATATAATGTTGAAAAGATAGCAGTTCTCCTCCAAACAATATATAGATTCAATCAAAATTCTCACAGATATTTTTAAATATGGAAGTCAGCAAGATAATTTTAAAATCCATATGTAAATGCAAAGGAATACGAATAACCAAGATCATTGTGAAGAAGAATAAAATCAAAAGATTTACATTACCAGAAATCAAGACTCAATATAAAGTATAGTAATTAAGATAGTGTGTTATATAAAGAAGATTAAAAAAGAGTTAAAGACAAATCAACACAAATATAGTCACTTGATTTATGACAAAATGACATTGCAATATAATGTTGAAAGAACTGCCTTCTTAATTAAAAGTACTGAGTCAACTGGTTACAAACAAGGATAAAATTATAATTGACTCCCACTTTATAGCATACACAAAAATAAATTCAGGTGCTTTGTAAATGTAAAACTAACTTTATGGTAAGTAAAGTCATCTTTAGCAGAACATAAAATGCACTAACCACAAAGACTACATTAAAATTAAACTTTATGTTTATCCAAAACACTACTACGAAAGGGAAAAGACAAGACATAGACAAAAAAAAAAAAAACTAGTCACAATATATATTTCACAAAAAGACACATATCCTGCATACACCAAGTATTACACAACCCCAAAGATCCTGATCAGACACTTCACAAGAGCTGACATATCCAGTGGCCAATAAGCCAGAAAAGTGCCCAAACTTCATTAGCTGCCAGAGGAGGGTAAATCAATATTGAAATGAGGTTAGTCATATAAAACCAAAATTACCCCAAGAGTGACAACAGCAAACCCTAGTGAGGATCTAAAGCAATACGAGACACCACTCAAACATTAAACTGTACAACTACTGCAGAAAATTTGTAAAATCTACCTGAGATGAACATAAGAATAATTTATTGCCTCTCACTTCCACTCCTCTGTATATTTAACAGAAATGTGTACTCATTTGTCCAAACACATTTTAAAATATCTATAGTAGCAAATAGTCAGAAACAATTCATCCTTCCAAAGTAGGGATAAATGAATTTTGATTTATTCATGTGATGAAATATTCTACAGCAATGAAAAATCAATGATTTATAGGGATAAATAGGAATTACTTATATGCTAATAATGAGCTATCTTATTGATATCATTGGAGTACACAGATACATCCACTTTGTCAAAATATTCTATTTTATGCATGCTCTCATTTGTGCATTTTGAAATTTGTTTTTTTCCAGAGAAAAGTTTAACTAATACAAATAAATTATATGGCAAATAAAGATATAGTTTAGAGGAAAAGTTTTAACTTCATCTTCACTGAATTGAAATACTAATCAAAAAATTATTTCATAGTTTTGGGTTCTATACTGATTTTTTTGAGACTTTAGTCTTTGGTTTTACATGCTAAGTGAAGTTAGCCAATCCCCCAAAACCAAATGCCAAATGTTTTCTTTGATATAAGGAGGCTGATTTCATAGTGGGATAGGGACGGGGAGCATGGGAGGAATAGATGAACTCTAGGCAGGGCAGAGGAGTTGGAGGGAAAGGGAGAGGGCATGGGGTTATTCATGGTGGTGGAATGTGATGATCATTACTATCCAAAGTACATGTGTGAAGACATGAATTGGTGTGAATATATTATGTATGCAACCAGAGATATGAAAAATTGTGCTCTATATATGCAATAAGAATTACCATGCACTCTGCTGTCATATATAAATACAAATTTACATAAAAATAAAAAATATAATACAGAAAGTAAAAATAATAATAATAGCTCTGTATCAAAGTAAAAAAAAAAAGAACTTCAGTTCATAATAATAATTCAAATAAAATCCATTAAACATTACCATAGACTATTATGTCTTAGATTTTTATATACTTGTACATTTTTCCCTAAAGCTTCAAAATATATATTTAGAAGGAATTGTCATCTTGTGTCCTTGCTACCTGTCTACAGTATATAGGGGAAGACACTATCCATTTCACAAGACAGAGTGAACCAAAAACTATGACCAAAACTCACTTGTATTTTTACTGAAAGATGTGATTGATTGATTGACTGATTGACTGATTGGACACTTATTTTGTGACCTTATCAACTCAGACAGAATTTCTGCTTTGCCCAATCTACCAAACACAGACTCTTCTAGTCAGCCTGAGGGACTGGTTTTTTAGCATCACCTCTATGGAGAATTCTATGAATATTTGTTCCAGACACAAGAATGCTGTGAATGGCTGTCCATATTTCCTCTCCAGAACTGTTTTTAAAAAGCTTCTTCAATTCTTCTGATTACATCAGGTGGATAGCCTGAATGACATGCTAATTGGCATTCATACCTTTACTTGTTCACCAGCAGGGCAGTTAAATTTCCTTCAGAGAGTGAGAGGTTATGCTCTTTCCCTAAATGCTGAATTCTTACAGCTCTATCAGTGGGAACAAGAGGTAGACTGCTTCTTGTTCTTCAAGAAATTGAAGTGTGTGACATCCATATTGAACTGTAATGCATATATACGAAACTAGCAACAATTAGTCAACAGATCTACTGAGTGTCCTGATGGTAACAGTTTGATCCTAATTGAAACAGAAGAGTTGAGACATTTTTTAAAAAAATAATCAGTGGAACTGATTTGCTTACCTCAAATAGATCATGTTAGTCTAATTATGCTACAGGTGACTCTTAAAAATCCACTTCTCTAGTGTGTAGTTATGTCCAGGCGTGATGTACATCTATAATTCTAAATAAAATCCTTTAAATAAATAAAATCCTTTAAAAGTTTTATAATTTTAAAATTTTTTAAAAGTTTTATCATTCTTTGATCTCAAGATGGAGGCTCTCATTTTTTCACAGCTTTTTGAACCACACCATTAACTCAATTCTTTTCTCTCCAATTATAGACACCAAAGCCAGAATTGAAATGTTACCTTAGTACGATGGCTTTTGTGAAATCCCATGTGAGTTTAATCAAATTCACTTCTAATTCCAATCTAGTATGTTAATCTAACTATTTTCTAAATAGTAAGATATTAGCAAATAACATCAATTGTGAGACAGGAGTTATAAATGAGCACACAAACTGAGAGCCTAAGAACTTTGACTACCTGGTTCACTTATGTCCTTGCTTCATGTCTATGAAGGGAATAGATACATCTGACTTCCTTCCTGGCCATGCTACCTGATCCCCCAAGTCAGTCTCTGTAAAACTCATGCTACTGTTATTTTTAGAAAAGTGTTTCTTGTGGTGTGTTTTTAAACTTGCGTCCAAAGTTCACAGCTGAAGATCATGGTGAAATAGCTTCTCCCAGACTCTTACCTTTGCCTTTCATGGCTACCTGGTGTTAGTTTCACCAGTTGGAGGAAATCTTTTTATTTGCATACACACACACACACACACACACACACACACACACACACTCACACTCACTCACTCACCCACACACATACGTGTGCCTTTGCAGGATGTAACTAGTTGGATGTAGAAAAATATTCAAACAGATTAAATTTGACTGCTTAGCTATTTAAATGTGCTATGGTTCCACATAAGGCTATTATTTTAAGATGGAGAATAAAATGTTCTGTGAGAAACCTTAACTAAAACTTGAATGGAATTTCCAAGTTTTTCTGCTCTTGATAATTATGAGAGTTTGATGTTGTAGAAATTCCAGATTTGCCACACATGAAGAAGAATGTGGCCTGGGAATTAATGACTAAATCTTTGAGGTTTCCAGTTCTTAGATCCTCAATTATTATTCACAAAATCTATTACTGCAGACAATATATATATATATAAACAGCAAAATAGTGTGACAGATCTTCCTCCCCACAAATTTTAAAAGCATATCACTAATGACAGAAATAACTCTATATACTTAAAATACTTTTTTTTGGAGAAATCTCATAACCACTATGATGAAGAAATGAATTATTTGTTAGGATTTGCTTCTGAAGTTTGAAAAATGGCTTCTGAAAAATATTCCAAGACCCAATATAAAGTACTAGGGGTAAATTGATTTTTTGTTACCCAAATTCTTGTTGGTCCTCAATTAACTTCTGACTCACTTAGATATTGCAGTTTTCCTCATCTATGGGACTTGAATATTGATTTTCATTTTAAAGTTTTAATTGAATGATGTTCCAAGTTATAAAAAACATAAACTCTGTGAGTATTTGGAATTAAAGAGAGTTGAGAAGAGTTGCTTTTAGAAAGAGCAAAGAGGACAAGTGAACAATTTAAAAATGGAATGAATGGAATTTAAAAATGCAAATGAGTGAATCATATTTTTCACAGAAGCCAGATGTCCACTTGCTTCTATGTTACAAATCAGTATAAAGGCTTATTTATAAGGAAAGGTTTACACAATAAAAACAAAATGATGTATTTAGAAAAACAGTCTATTGATCCATCTGGTTTCAATGTCTATATAAGACAGAAGGGGGGAAATGGCATTTTGGTTAACTCTACCTCGATTGCAAAGACCAGAGTTTCTTATCTTCCTTCCAATTGACAGGGAATATGCACTCCTTTGCATACACAATTTCTTTGTCTATATGCTTCATAAGCATTTTCTGTAAAGAGGGCCCATTGCTTTTGGAAGGGTAATTTTTTTTCCAACAAGTTCAGAGTCATGGCTCTTCTAGGCCAAATATCTACATTATGAAATATTGTTCGTAATTTCTTTTGAATAGATATTAGCTAAAGATCTAAGTATGATATTTTCAAGAAGTCAAACAACCTTCAAATATTTTTTTCTTAGAATAGTCCAACAGGGTAAATGCACTAGAAAATAATACCTTTGGGGAGCAGGAAGAAGCAGAAATGAAAAAAAAAAAAAAAGAACTGAATTGATTATAATTGTAAAGGTAATCATTTATCCTCAGAATTTATCATTCAAAATGCCACAAACACTAGGCAAACAGCAATATTAAAATCACATTAATAATATTAACTATTCTTACATTTGTTTGGCTAAGGTTTGAGTATTTTTCTTACGGTGATTGTTTATTTGTATTTGATCCAGTCTACCAAATGAATAAATTGAAAATTGACACTAGCTATGGAAAAGCCATTTTGAGTTGCTGAGTGGTTTGTTTGTTTTTTTTCTTTTAATGAGTGCATTATAGTTATAGATAATAGAAGACAAAGAGAGTAGAGGAAGAGGATCAGGGAAAGAGGAAGAGGATTAGAAGAGAGAAGGGAAAGAAGAAGTACTGGGTATTGAATTGCTGAATTTAAACAGTATATCACTTGAAACTTTGTTTAATGGAAGGATCTTAGAACAGAAATGCATGCATCCTAATAATGCTTAAAATTATTCAAAGCTGGCCAAACTATATGCTAAGGATCCTACTTCTTGTACTTTTTATTTGAATATTCTCTTAGAAACTTCTATTTCAAATCCTCTAATGTATTATCATCATTGCAATTTCACTTCTCTATTTTTCTTAAAACAAAAAAAGGTTTACACAGTAGAGAAGGAGTGGAAAATTATCAATAACTGAAGAAATGTGGGTTGAAGATAGACAACACATACAAGTAAGGCTCCTGCTCACCCACACACATAATCCACCGGGGACTGTTATCTGATCAAAATTAAGAATATTTTCCAGCTCACTTCACCTGATTTAGTTTAACCTTTTGCTTTATATAAATAGAACATGTTTTACTAAATAAAAATATTAAACAAGAAGGCTAGAAGACACTCTTTAAGTCACTTTATTTCTAAGATCCTTTTTTGCTTTTTTCATTGGGATACTAAACCATCCTGTCTTGCCTTCTGTATTTATACATAATTTTCAGAATTGGAGAAATATAATGAATTTTGTACATGGCCAAATCTGGGTAGTATTTGTCTAAAGTTCCAGAATAGTTGGAACTTTAAACATTAATTCTATATTAGCTCTCATTGGTGAGGATATAATCTTATTTGGTCAGGAAATGAATTTGGCACCCACATTGTATCTATTTTATGAAACCAATATGCCCTGTCATATGCCTTGGGCTTATAAGGAGGAAACCATCTAAATCCTTGATTCTTACAATGTGTCTATAGATCAGCTGCATCAGCCTCATCCTTGAACTTGTTCAAAAGCAAATCCTCCCATCCACCCCAGAGCCAACCAAATCATTATCTTCAACTTATCAAGATCCAAGAGACTCACATACAGATAAAATTCAGGAATCACTGGTCTAGATCAGAAATTCTCAAAGGGTGATAAACCAGCTGCTGTATCAGCAGCATCTGAAAATTTGTAAAAAAAAAATATATGACAATTCATTCACCCTATGCAGCCCTATACATTTTAGCAAGTTGTTCAGGAAGTTCTTAACCACCTTATACTTTGACAAACACTGACCTCGATCATAAGATTTTGATTTTGTCTCAGATATTTTCTATGTACCAATTATCCTGTAATCTGCTTATTTTTCACACCTATTAGAGTGATTAATTATATAACACATTGTATATCAGGAAAAAAATGCTTTGGCTATTGAAAAGTTCTAGAATTTTCTCAAATATTTGAGAATAAATTTCCCAGCTTAGGCTTATTAGTATGCCTGTCTCTCTCCTGTTATCTCCTAAAATTCTCATAACTACATTAACTTACTTCTTCTTTACTTTTTCTTGCAAACAAACAAACAAAAATAGAGGTACTAAATGAGTGGAGAATAGTCATGACATTAGCTACCCATTTGTATTTAGTATTTTGGAGCCTATTTGCTCCCTATGTAATATAAAAAAGACAAGAAAGAAAAGCCATTAGCAAAACCAATTGGTAGAAAGAGAACTTCACGATAATATATATTTTTGAAGCCAGAAAAGAAAGAAGAAATATTTCAAAGGCAAGTGTTTCTTAAAAACCACAAATTAACTCTGAGCCATATTGTATCAATCTTCAGTCTATTGGCAAGAAGTTGAAATGGTCCCATCTTTAACATCAGTCTGGTTCAGTGATCATCTCCTGTATGGAGCTTTCCTGTCTCTCTGAGGCAAAGTTAGCAGTAACTCCTTCAATATCTTATAAACATGTTGGCTTATATTTATCCTAGCTTTACCTGTGGCTTATTTCTTCATTCACTACACAATCAATACTTTATCTCAGTGATCTCTGAGTTACCAATACCAAGCACAATCATGCACTTTAGTCAAGACTCAATAAATTGGGTGAACAAATGAGTAAAATTATTACAGTAAATACAACATACTCTTTTGGAGACTAAGGCTTAAAAATGAAAAAAAAATTGATATCAGAAATAATCTTATATTACTTCTTATGTTACCAGTGCTAGGATCTTGCTTACGTTGCATCTATCTGGGCATTTTTGACAACTATAGTTGTAACAAAATCATCATCTTACCATCCCTTGGATATAATAAACCCATGTTTTCCTTTGCTAATGAAAAAACACAAAGCCCTTATTAAATGGCATACTCAAATGTATATAACATGTTATTTGAAATACCAGAGAAACATCTTTATTTTTTCCATTGCCCTATACTGCCATTCAAAAGACCATGGAAGAACCTACAAATTATATGCCTTTTACACTTAAATAATTGTGAAAAATTATATTGTGTTTCACCTGAGTCATTGCCTTGGTCTATACATTTGCCATCCATAAAAGGAATATTTCTCATCCTGCTTCACCATTTTTAAGCCTTACCCTTCTTAGTATTTTACATAATTGTTTGTTGTTGTTGTTGTTGTTTTTCCTTTTTCAGGATATCTTTGAAAAATTTCAAGAACCCATTCCATCTTACAACACCTATTCCTCTTCCAGTTCCCATGCTTGAGTCTTCTTGGTGTTAAAGAAGTTGTGTATCTATGTCAAAGAGAAGAGACAGCTTAGCCTTGTCTGAAGAATCCCTTTCATTGCTTGGGTCCCAGGCAAGCATGTAACCATTGGGTAACCTTTAGCTCCAGACCAATCAGCCTAGTGTCCAGTGACTTCTTTTTCTTGGATGTAGCAAAGAAGGGTTCTGACTTTGAATCTTTGAAGTGGGACATCAGAAATTTGCCATGCAGAAAACCCCAAAGATCTCTGGAGTCAGAGAATCAATATCTTTAACAATACTATACTTTTACCCAGCAATTAACTCCCTCCACACTTTAGCTGTCAAAACATATTTGAGTTGCAGAAGACCACTCAAGTGTCAAGTTTGAAGAAATGTAGATAAGGGTAGGGAAAAGAGAAAAGTGGCCACTGAGAAAAAAATTTTGTGTATACAAACTCATCCTCATGAATATAATTAGTCACTAATTTGACTACATACTTTTTTGTTTAGTTTCTGACTTAGACCTTCTTAGTGAGAACATTTGTATAATTCTTCTATACAGGTGATAAAATCAGTTCAAGAAAAAACATCCCTGGGGCTGGTAAAATGTTGCAGAGTAAATATATGCAAAATACTTCTCATTAAGCTAAGAGATAATGCAGTCTCTATGTGTGTAAAACCCCTTGTTCTGAAACTAAACATGTGGTTTGGAAATACTGGAAAGCAATATATATTTCTCTCAAGCTTTCCCCAACTACATATACTGCAAAATGACTGCAGAGATGTCATGCCAAAGTCATAATAATTTCTTAACCATGTGGAAGAAGATATGGGGGAAAATGAATATTTAAAAATGCCTTAAATCTCAATGCTGGAAAACAAATATAACAAATTCCTAGCCAAAAAAAGTCTGATATAAAAAGATTAATTTTTAAATTTCTG
This sequence comes from Urocitellus parryii, assembly GCF_045843805.1. Classification (NCBI taxonomy): domain Eukaryota; kingdom Metazoa; phylum Chordata; class Mammalia; order Rodentia; family Sciuridae; genus Urocitellus; species Urocitellus parryii. The sequence continues at coordinate 41,967,481 of NC_135536.1, forward strand.
TTAAAGTATATAATTCTTTCAAATTATGAAAATATAATTCTTAAAATAAGAGATCTAGAATATATAATCATATAAATCTTTGGTTCCACGAAATATGTTGATGATTATTCAAGTTCTTATTCAAAATGAAACGATGACACTGAAATATGGAGGGGGAAAAATTCTGCAACATTGAGAAGAACATTCCCACTGCAAGATCTGACTCCATCTTTTCCCTTTTCCTGTTTTTGGTGTTTTTGTTTTTGTTTTTGCTTTAAATACTGATACTAATTTATTCTTACTGGTATAAAAATACTGTTTGACATACCCATGTTCAATTAGAAGAAAAAAATTGAAAAATGTAACTGCTAACTAAAGAGCTTTGTGTGCTAAATTCAATTCAGGTTTAATTTGTGAACGGAAATGTTTCAACATGTATTTGCTTAAGGATCTGTGATCTACTCACTAACTAACAGTCTGGGATATAAGAAGGAACATGAACCTGCTGTGAGTTTTTAAGCTAAAACTTATAGAATTTTCATATTTTAAATTTATCTTTTTCTATGATTTTTATTAGTTTTATATTCTTTTCATTATTCTGTGAATTCTCATTCCTCTCTCCAGGAAAATCAGATTTCAGGAGTTCTCACACAGTCAAAACCTTCCAACATGTAATTTATAGTAGAGGACTCAATCCAGAAACACATCTAAATTCTGTTCAGTTACAATATCTCTTTTCTTAAATGTTCTCCCGACATATAAAATCACTGTATTCATCCTTACATATTATCTCCACCATAAAAATATCAGTGCACTTTCATAAAGGTTCTTACTCTTGCAAAATTATTAAAATGTCTATCTGAAAATCAATGGTAGCTTTGGTGACATAATTACTCTAATTTTTCAAAGCCAGACATTCATAAATGTGTAGCTATGTCTTGTTCTGGTGGTAAAGTTCAGGATTTGTTAATTGATGCAATCAGACTGCAATGGTCCCAAGGCTGCCGCAGCAGTATGCTCACCTACACTAAAGTACAGCTACAGCTAGGTCCATGGTGAGAGACACTCATTTAATCATAACAACTGAGAAACTGTATTGCTAGGTAATAAATTTGCATAGGCAGTTGTCTGTAGATTGTCTGTACTCTATCCACACAATAAAAAGCAGAAACATATAGGATCTTACTTCTTTTCCCTCTGAGGGAAAAAACAAATCACAGAGAACAGAATCAGAAAACACAGGAGCCCTCTCTTCAACCCACATAAGCTTATTATGGGGTTATAAGAATTGTATCAATAAAGTGGTGCTGCACTGAAAGAAAAACTTTTCATTTAAAAGTAAAAAATTATAGAGGCTAGTAATAGAAATAAACACATTGAAAGCCAGTGTTAATTTTCTGACTTCAAAGTTCATGAAAGCATTTGCAAGTAGCATGTACTTCTTAATATGTACATTCCATATTTCAAAAATTATATTATAAAGAGGGCATGATGCATATATTCAATGATTTCTTATAGCAGAAGAGAACTTTATCATTTTACCTACTTTTCTACCAAAAACTAGGAAACTTTAGTAGCCTTCCTTCTATTGTATTTGTATTAATAAATATTTTGGAAGAATACCATTGCTGTATTTACATATATACAACTTGAGGTGTATGAGAAAAGCAAGCAATCAGCAGCTTCAATTTGCTATCTTAAGAATCTTCCTGTATTCTTATTATCCTGCGATTGTGTTCAGAGCTTAAGAATTTAAAATGGCGGGGGGGGGGGGGAGAAAAACCTTACACTAGCAATCACCATTTTTCTTGTAATCAAGTCTACACTTCTTTTCATATTCTTTTGCTGGATTGCTTTTCTCTGTTTATTGTTGTTGCTAAACAAGGTGAGAGTTTAGGCGACATTTTTCAATGATGACTTTTTTACAATAACAAAATCTTAAATGCAGTCTCTCTTTTCCTCCTGCTATGTTCTATCAAATTCATCTTTGTATGGGAGGCACAAACTAAAATGAGTAAATTGCCCTTAGTAGGTAGTACTCTTTTCTTGACACTAGGAAGTAAATTGTCAAAGAGTTACACGGGGTTTTAGCTGCATGATTCCCATTGACTTTAATGGGAGTTGCAAGGAAAACACCCCATGCAAAGCTTAGAAAAGTAGGGGTTAGTTTTCTTTATGGTCTCCACTGTATTTTGTACCCTCTATCCTTGAACACTCCGCACACACTTCTTTTTTCTCCCTTTTCTTTGTACCTTATCCCTCAAAGGATATGAATCTTAGGCCTTTTCATTTCATTGTCCTTGTACCTAGCTAGTCAACACACTCCACCTTCAACACTAATTCCACAGTGTTTCAATTAAACATCTCATTCTCAACTCTCACAACCCTAAGGCACTTACTGCCATCCAGTTTATGTGAATAGAGAGAAAAAACTTGCTTTATATTTTTATAAAATATCATTATAATATTAACATGATGTTTTTGAAACTTGTACTATATTTCAAATAATATGAAAATTGCCTAAGTTATATTATTTGGTACTTCTTTAAAATGTCCACTAATAGTATCACTCTCATAATTATTTAACTCAAGTATTTTTATTATATCCTGAAAGTTTGTATAGAGCACAAATATAAATATACCAGGTATTGCAACACAGTTACTATAACCTATCAAGCAGCAGTTAGCTACAGTGCTTCAAAGGACAAGTGGTGAACAACATAATAGATAACCATGTTCGCTCCTGGCAGAATGGGTACACAATTCCATCATGTCTGGGGAATGAAGGATACCCTTGTCTGTTTGATGGTTACAGCAATACCATAACTGCCTGATGTCACTCTTATATAACGCATTGTAACACACACACACACACACACACACACACACACACACACACCCTATGGGATTGTTCTAATTCTCTAGCAAGTTTTGATTGTGCAGAGAGCCAAACTAGGCTAGCTTTGAGCTAGATTTTTATGAGTGTTTGGTTCTGTATAGAATGCACAAAAGGCCCAATCTTTGTGCCTACCACTTTTTTCATTACTGTGGCATTAATTACAAAGTAAGATGCCAAGTAATTGGCAAGGGAACACTACTTGCTTATTTATCAGATACCTTTATCCTATGCTTCTGGCTTCTCTCCTTTACTGCACTTTTATAATAGATTACCAGGGTAGCAATGCAAGGAGTAAAGGGTCTTTCCTTTGCACATTTATAACTCAACTTACCTTGAGTTCTTTGTCTTATTTCAAATCATACCAGTAGAAAGGATTTGCACTCGGCCAATGTATTAATCAACACACCGTAAACAAACACGTCGAAGTCTAAAACAAAGCAAAGAGTATATTCTGCTAAAAGCAAATTACTACAAAAATTCTCCAAGTTCATTCTTGTACCTATGGATTCATTCTTTCTATGAAACACTGTGGGAGCGTGCCATAAAATACCAGACGTATCAAGCAAACATTCTGAAATCGTCTCAGCCCCCAGGGTACCTCAAAAACAGACAAGGAGGTTTTTTTTTTTTTTTTTTTCAATTTGTTGTCTTTTTTTGCCCCCAGTTATTATCAATTACTACTGTTCTATCTCTATGTTGATCATGACAAAAGATATGTTTTTCATAAAATAACACATTTGGACATAATAACGAGAACCTCGGTTCCCATCTTCCCGGTTGCGGAATAGCACGTCTCGTGCTGTACAGGCGCAGTTGGCTGTCCAAGGACCCTGATGCCAAATTGCGGAGGATATTCTTGTCGCTGTGACAAATTGCTTGCTGGTGGGCTGTGCAGAGTGTTGTTCTGGCAGCATCAGAGTTGTCTACGTGTCTGTCACTTGGTGAGGCTGCTTCAGTGCTAGGTGATTCCACCTCACTCCCCACCCCTTTTCTTTTCCTTCAATACAGTTTTTTCAGACTTACCTTTGCTTCCCAGTGAATGGGGGCCTTAGCACTCACTTGACAGTGAGCCTATGGAAATGTCTCCCAAGCTCTCCGTACAGGTATCTGTAGGGTGAGAGAAGGATTTTTTCACAGTGCCATACTTGTTTTCCATACAAACCTACAGGCTGCCATTATAGCCACCCACATTCCGGTTGGCAAGGCACTTCTACAGCGAGTGCCTTAATGAATCCAGACAAAACTGCACAGCGTTTCTGACACAGGAAAAAATCATGCATTTTAATGATATTGCAGGGTAATTTACTTCTATCGTCTGTAAAATATTAATGGTCAATGTTATCTGATGACATTTCAGCCCAGAGATTACTCTGCATTTTATCCGGTGCTTATTTTTAAGCATGAAGATGTTTCTTTTTTTATATAAAATCCTCATATTAAATATGTTTCTCCAGTGAGGATCTGTTAACAAAGAAAAATAAAAGCAAAAACATAAATGAGTAGACAATGTTCAGTAAACAAATTAGCGTGTAAACATACCGCAGGCAATCCCAACAGTGTTGACTACCTATGAAGGTATATAATTTAATGCCTCCAGATAATTTGTGGGTAAAGTCTAGCCAGCTGACATTTTGAGATAAATAATAAATAATACTCTTATTTCATTACTGAGTTTATAATTAAGTATAAATATAAAGGCACTTTTAAAATTATAACTTTGAGAGAGAGCATTTTAAAATTGTTTTGTGAAACTGAAAAAAGAAAATATAATGAATGCAAAGAATATAGGAGCCGTTTTTATTACATAGAACTGCAGTAAATTTTCTCCATCAAACATATTCTACTGTACTGGTGTACAATTTAAGACTAGAGAATGTATCAAAGAAGCTAATGGATTTTTTTTCTCAAAAGATAATATACAAAGGAATATTTCTAGAAGGAAATGAACAGGCTTTTAACCTTGTGAAGAAATGTTTGTTTTTGCTCCTCTCATATATAAATGTACTTATTGGTATTATTGTCCAAACTGTAGCCTTGAATTAAGTGGACTGTAAAGCTACCCTAAATACTTTAATATAAAGATAATAGATAAGATTGTTTTCAAAGAAATATATTTTAATTTCAAACACACACACACACACACACACACACACACACATAGTGGAACTTGGAACAAGACTAAAAGATATTTTAGCAGTTCAACTCTTAGAGCACATAGGTAAAATTTTTAGTCCAGGGCGATGTTTGAATTAGCTTATTTTTCATCTTGACTACAGAGACAACATAAGTCAGCCCTGGTTCTGGACTCATAATTAGGTTTTGGCTTAAATGTGATACTAAGTACAGGATATTTCTCAAACTAAATTTATTAAATCATCCTTCCCCTGACACTTAGGTGTTTTGTTTTATTCTCTAAACCCTGGAAGCACAAATTCTCTAACTTTCATCACTTAGTAGCATCTAGTATGAGGTTATTGATCCTAAAATTGCTAGGGTTTTCTAAGAAAGCTGCTTGTTGGTTCTGCCCTGTTGTCACTGAAGTGGTTAAAGCTTTGTTTGTTTGTTTTGTTCTGAATGGCTCTTAATGGATTAAGCTTTAGGCTTTCACCAAAACAGTCACTGATTGTTAAAGTAGCAGGGAATAAACTAACCACAGGGTATGTGTGTGTGTGTGTGTGTGTGTGTGTGTGTGTGTGTGTGTGTGTATACTGCCAGAGCAAAGTAAATTATGATTTTTTTTAAGTTTTGAAACTAAGCTACTATAAATGTGTTAAAGTATTTCTTACCATATATCTTTAAGAAGTCTCTTCTCTGTAAATTGCCACAAATTATGTTAACGGATACCTACTATGGATTCACTATATTTCATCAAGAATAATTGAATTAAACTTATAATGACCCACAGGTATTGAGATAGATGATATTAATTACAGTTGCAAGACCACATTTTACTATGAAATTAACATGCCATTGTGTTTGGATTCTAGAAATGCTTTTCATAATTTTACCAATAATATTCAAAGTAATTATTTCATTTTTATAAACCTTAAAAGCCATCACTGGGACATTAAGAGACATATATGCCCCTGTCTTCACAATATTATGCTCTGGTTCTGGACTCATAATTAGGTTTTGGCTTAAATGTGATACTAAGTACAGGATTAATGAGCTGACGAGTAAAGAAACACCCATATCTGGAGAAACAGATGGAAATGCATGAATTTATAGGACTATTTAATACAGTGCCAGCTCCTCTACACGAGGAAGTCCTTGTTCAAGGTCTCAATACCAATGCATGGTGACTGCAATTGCTAAACACTACAATCAACCAGTGATACTCCATTGTGTAACTCTGCTGATGTGCATATGGAAAGAAGTGACCAGACTGTGTTCAAGTCACCCTTTCCAGATCTCCAGGAATGGTGTCCAGGGCCATTCTTGAGTTTCCCCTACCCACTGGTATTGTTGGTGTGTACATCTGGCAGAGCATTGCTAACTCCTCCTGGATATGCTGGAGAGGACATACATTTTCTTTTCAATGGGAACATCATGACGTCTAGAAGAAATGGACTGAAAAAATCATGGCCTTACTTTAGCTTTAAATAACAGAAGATTCATTCATTAATATCACAGGGATGATAATTCTTTGGAAATTTTTCAACTGTTCCAGAGAGATGCCGCACAGCCTCTGGGCCTTTCTGAATGCCATACAAGCAATATTAACTTTGGAAATAAATAAAATTAAGTTACTATAAACATAGAAATTAAAAGCCCTCCAATGTACCTTTGGATTCTTTAGGAAATGAATATCGTGCTTCATACTTGTACATAAAAGTGCAAATGAACAGTTTGTTTTACTCCTTGTGACATTAGGTCAATCCACTAATTTCACATATAAAAGAACAGCAAAAGTTCTCCTCTTTCTCATAAGTATTGCACATAAAAGACCTAAAACCTTGAAGGAATTTTCTAATTTCTATCGTATACTCATGATAAATACAATAAGTTGAATTGAAAAAAAAAGGCTGTATTAAAATACATAAGCTTCAAATGAGGGTACATTTAGCATATGGAGAGGGCGATCAATTCCTCCGTATGCCTGTGTGGTCTTTGTAATTTTCAGAATTCCATTCAAAGTGCTGATATTCTGATGACAGAAGTAACTGCCACTATAACTCCAGACCCTAGCATTAAGAGAAGGGATTTCAATGAGTGCAATAAAAAGAAGGCAATTTTTCCCCTTGCATGTAATATTCTAAAATTAAGGTGGGGAAAGTGTTATAAAACCTAGATGAATACCCTTAGTGAACAACTAATTTGCTAATTGTGTGACACCCCAAAAGCCAAATGTAGTTAATATTTATATAAGAAAAGATGGTGCAGTTATAAAAAGTAAGGTCACTGTGACATAATCCTTTCTTGAGACATTGTACCAAAATGAAGAAGACAGGGGGTGATCATGAAAAAGGTATGTTTTTTCCCCCTCTTTCTTTCCTTTTAAGATGTGGGATACCTCTAATTGACTCACTTGCACTTTTGTGTCTAACACCTTCTGAAAAGCAAAACAAACAAATTGTATATACAGAGCTTGGGATCTCTCTTTTGGTTGTGCCTATTTTTCTGGTGGTATTTTCCAAAGAGTCCCTCATTTCACTTTCCCTGTTATTGTTTCATTTTTCCTGCTTACTCTGTCCTGAACCATATCCTCTTGCACTAATACTTTTTAAGTCTCCTCTTCTATCATTCTTTTGTCATAGAGAGGAGGAGGGGCCTTGGGGAAGGGCATGGCCTAGGATACTCCCTAATCTTCTTCCCTGTTTACAGCACCACCTGCAAAAGAGGAGGTAATTTTCCAGAGCTTGAATGAAAAGCTTTGGCCTCTCTATAGAATGGGATGCACGAGGCGGAAATAGAGTTTGTTAACCCGGCTGAACCATTAAAAAGATCACACATGACAGAGTGGCTTTAGAAACAGGAATTTAGGCTAGACCAGGTTAACTAAATGGGAACTCACTAAATCGGGTGAACTTTCCTGACCTGCAGACATCCAAAATCCCAAATTTATACAGAACCTTTCAAACAACTGGATTATGAAGACTTTTTGGAAAAAAAAAAAAAAACATTTTCATGAAAAGGAAAGACAACTTGGCTCTCCAGTAGTATTCCCCTGAGAGCAAAACCATGTATGCCTTTTTAAATTAAGTACAAAACCTAGGACTGATTATCAAGGAATTGATTTCAAAAGGTTTGGGGTTTATATACTAACTTAGAAAGATGAAGCACAATTTTAAAGTATTTTTAAAATTATGATACTCCAAATTTTTATTAAATTCTTAGAATAGAAAGAGGTGCAAAATTGGAAGTAAAATGTATAAGAATTGAAGTTTAAAATAAATAGGAGTTTAGTCCAAATCTAATAAACTGACCAGTTCATCTTTACACATTGTAGTCCCTACAGGACTTGGGCAAAGATAAAAATGTTTACAAAATACATCTGCATTCTGGATAACAGAAATGATCTACGCATATAAATAGATTCTAGTCACTTGAAATAATATTATTTGCAATAAGAATCTCAAATTCACTAATTTAAGATAGTCAGATAGACATACAAACTACAGAGAGATCTTATAAGTGAATATAGATGGATAGAGATAGAGATAGAAATTACATAGAAATTTAGAAGTCAATGGGATCACTTTGGAATGGAATTTTATTCTTAGTCCTTAATCCTTAGATCAACCAAATGTAATAATTGTTATCTGTTTTCTAAGAAATTATGAATCAAGGAATCCTTGTGTTTCATGGTCAGATTTGAACACCATCTTTTAGCATGATGCATGGCCAAAATTCTTCAAATTTTCTTTAAGAAACAGGAAATGGTCATGGTTTATAAGATTAATGTCCTGTGGCAGTCCAAATCCAGACTGTGAATTACTTCAGAAGAAATTTTCAGTCACATTTACACTTCTTAAATACTTCACTACTTCCTCATCTCTTGCTGTGGCACCCAGAGGCATGGCTCAGCCCCCTGGATGACCAGCAATATGGGTGTTGAGAATGACTTGCTGTTCTACAAAGAGAAACTACATCCAGTCTAAGTATCATTGCTACTAAATCCATTATTTTTTCCTTGATGAGTTGCAATTTCTAAAGTGTAACACACACACCACCCACACACACCACAAAATCAAGTTATTGTTTAAAAACTAAGTAAGTATTGAGCCATATCCCAACACCACCGATCCACCCTGCCCACCCCGCCCCGTACTGCCTCTCTGCCTTGTTTCTCACAAGAAAATCGATGAAAATAATAAGGAAAACATTTTGAAATCAAACAAAAAAATAAGAATTATGGGACCAGAATTGTAGATGACGATACTAATGCAACTGAGCAGTGGTAGTGGCCAGACATTTCTTTTTGTGAGACAATTTTTCACATAAAAAAAAAAACTCAGCTGAATTGTAATATATGATGCACAATATAAAAAGCACCTACTATGTGTCAAGCAACAAAGATAAACTAATCAGGATGAACAATTGTACAAAGCTTGAGAGGAGTAGATTTTTCTGTGTGTATGCCTTTATGTAAATTACCTTAATCCATTTAAAGTGAAGACATCTCTAATAAAAGGATGTTAGGCATTTTGTACTATTTGACTTTGATAATGTACTTAGAAAAGAATGCCTGGCATATAGTAGAAACTTAAATATTTGTTGAATGAATGAATGGTTATAAGCACTTTTCAAAAACAAAATAAATCATCTGCCACTTCTAATGTATTTGGAAAGACATCAACAAATGGCTATTGTAAGGAAGATTGCAGATGCTAGTTAGGATAATCTGTGTGGTAGTTTATTTATTCTACTATAGAATTTTTGTTCAGAACCCCTGGGGGAAAACTTTTGTTGTGATTACCTCTAGGCTGGCAGTCAGTGCCTCTGCTCCAGAACAAGATCTCAAACCAAGCCCACGTCCTCTCTTCACGTCCCTGCCACTTAACCATCCAGTTGTTAACACATTTTAAAATCTGACAGGTTATTTCACTTCCAAAATGATACTAAAAGTCACACATGTCAGAACTCCATTTGATAAGTTGTGTTCATTTCAAATGTGGTATGTGAGCACTGAATCCTCACTCTTTAAATCCTGCAAAGTGTATCAATAATTATGCCAAATCCATCCAACAGTTGATTGAGGTGTTTTCAGTTTGATATGGGTGTCAAAATGCGAACATTATTCAAATCTTTGCCTGGTATGTTGAATGGAAAAAAAATCCATTCATACATTACAGATTAATTCCTAACATGAAAATTAGGACAAGGTATCTCAGATTCAACACACATTTTCTTTGTGGTTGCAGAGGTGACTTTGCTACCTGACACCCAGTCCCTCCTTATTACACCTAATTATATCTGTCATATCTAAAAGTTCTAAGAAGAATAGAAATTTGTATAATTCTCAGGTAGCAGTTTACAAAGAAATAGTTTTTGTGACTCTAGTTTCTAACCTATTTCAAAAAAAGTAATACTTCTTTAATTATAAATTACAC